>NC_012874.2:38395045-38566163 GCF_000003195.3 Sorghum bicolor | reverse complement strand
GCACCATATGTGTAGAATATTATTCTACACCGCAAGTCAAAACTGAGTAGAAAAAATACTAAGCAATACTGAAGAACGTTGAGTATCATCCCGTCCAACACCCAGAACCACAAAATACTGAACAATACTGAAATATGAATACTGAACAATACTGAATTTTGCTCAGTTTAACAGTTCGGTGTAGAATAGTATTCTACACCTAGGGTGTAGAATAGCACTTGTGTGTATATATATATATATATATATATATATATATATATATATATATATATATATATATATATATATATTATATATATGAGATGTTTTTCCTACACGTGCTGTAGTTACACCTATGTCTATATCTTTAGATTTAGGGTGTATATGACCACACGAAATGTATATATAGACGAAGTATATGATCATAATAGACAATCTAGGATGATATGTATGTTAAGAATGCATGCATACATAGAGTATGTGGTAATACTTATTATGCATACTAGTATATTGTCCGTGGCTAACGCTAAGGTGACATTTACAAAAAAATTACAAAACTAAAATAAATTATAAAACTAAAAAACAAACCTACCCCACTAACAATAAAGTCTATATAAAAATTATGGTACTTTATTTGGGAATATATATTTGGTTTTAACAAATGCTACGTAGTAAAGTTGAGAAAGACAGCTGATCTACAAATGCCCATCATTTGTCATGTAACCTTGGTAACAAGTCCATAAAAAATGAGATACTTATAGTTAGCGTGGGCGTATACCTGCCTTAATCGACAAACAAGCAAGAAAAACAAAATTGTAGAGATCGATTAAAGGAATAATAAAATAAAAAATGCCTGACAAAATCACGCACCTATCTTCAGTCTATCACGCAATGCCAAGAAGACAAGCAAACACTAAATTATACACAAGGCTAAAGGGAAATTAAAATACTCCTCTTCAGAAGTTTAGATGGTCTAGATCATTATACAAAACTGCTCCAGATAAGAGAACATACAGATAGAATTTATTTATTCTCCCATCATGAATTTTATTTATTCTCCCATCACGAATTAAGGGTGCATATAAAGTTAGCATTCTAGTGTGTAACATTATATTCTCTCCATTTTTGGCTGGTGCTCACGCTTGTAGGACTATCTGCCAAGTTCATCAAAGTTCCAAGAAATTTTCAGTGAACGAGGAGTAAAACCACAAATTACGGCCTGAATATTGAAGACTAAGTTAGCATCAACTTTTGTAATTCAGAAACACATTTACCATATCAAACTTAGCAATCACCAGATACAATATTTTACTATAAGCAATTTGTATAATTGTATTGCACAAATACTCAAACTGAGACCATTCCAAGTCTAACAATCTGGTGAATTAGACTGAAAAAAGCTAATGAGCCCCATCTACTCTCGCATCAAACTGGTTCTGTTATTCAAGTGAAATAACATACTGCATGAACAAACTCATGCAAATACTAAAGCCATTGTCAGAATATTACTTCTTTTCTAATCTGAAGCATGAACTATGGAAGAAAAAATAGATAGAACAATCAAATACAACATGGAAAAAAATCGGGAATCTTCTCAAGTTGGTATGGGATCGGCTTGCTATGCCACCATGGTCATGAAACCAGGAGCCACCCCTTTACTGTTATGATATGAAGATTTATTTGGCAATCATTAGTTTTAGCAAGTCGCTATTTTATCTTTACTATAATTGAAATATTCTCCAGGCAAATCCCACCTGCAAGATCAACGACTCACAACACATATCATATAGATTCAACGTCCCATTGGCAAGTCAAAAAAAGATCTCTCTTCAACAATTTAGTATTCTAACTTGGTAAAATCACCATAAGCGTGGTTTTTTTCCTGGGGCTATTTGTAAAGTGAACACAAAACTTTGTCGTAATTAATCAAACCCAAATCAGAAAATTATCCTCTCTAGCAGTTTTACAAAGTGAACATAGTATAAAAAGTTTCTATTTGCATGGATGCTCTTCTTTCCGTCTACGGCGACGGACGGACGGAACACAGCGACGGTCTCGCGGCTCTGGCACCGGTGTTGGGCATCGTGCTCATGCCCGGCGGCGCGCCAGACGGCGGGCGGTGGCCGAGCAGTGGCGGCCGGTTAAGCTGTGGCCGCGCTCGCGGCGGGAGGCGCATCGGGCGACGGGTGGCGGACGATGGTCGGGCAGCGCGCTGCGAGGACAGGCGGGCAAGCGGACTGGCGCAGCTCCGGCGGGCGCGGCCGGCGGCGCAGCACCGGGGCGGGCAGCGGCGGTTGAGCAGCTGCGGCTGGGTGAGCTGCGGCCGCTCTCGCGGCGGGCGACGGAGCCGCACGCGTGGTGAATTTGTGTGATGTGTGATTGACGATCATACTTCTAATCTGGACCGTTAAATCCGTAGAATATGTGCTCTGAGTCGTTGATCTTGCAGGTGGAATTTGCCTGGAGAAGATTTCAATTATAGTAGAGACTATAATAGTGGCATTTTAGTAATATATTAAAAATATGAATTCCTTCAAAAAGATTTTGCGTTGTAAGATCTAGAGTATCTTAATACGAGTATATAAACATACTCAAACTATATATATATATATATAACTGAAACATGTATTTTCTTTGGAACACATTAATGAAAAACCTTCCAGGTAGCTTCAATGATGACTTGTGACGCTAGCTCAGCATATTATTTCATATTTTAAGAAGAGAAAGCCTATCTCTTGATTAAAAGCCGGTCTTACACATAAATTTCAAATTTACGTAAAAGTGTCATATGGAACTATATATATTATGGGAGAAGTTATCTGAAAGATAGGAACTAGCTTATATACTATATATTAATTGTGGACTTGCACTTTGTTCTAGATTGGAGTGGGCATACATCAAGACGCACCTTGCCAAACTGCCTTAGATAGTATCACACGGTATCAAGTGGACTCTAATAAACGGCCGCGCGCTGCCACGGATGACTCCCCATTATGTTTCACGCCTTTTCTTCTGTTGTTTTGGATGCCCCGGCTGATCAATAAGTAGATACTATATCTATTATTAGTATTTGGCCAACAGAAATGGAATCCATCTTTTCTCTATAGATACTACATCTATTATTCACAACTGCAAGTTCGGACATTAGCACCGGTCGGAAAGAGTCAGTTGCCTCGGTTCTCGAGCCGGTGCTGCTCTTCCGGGACTAAAGGCAGTCCCGGTTCAGGTCACCAGGATTGAAGCTCCCGCCTTTAAAATCGGTTGGTAATACCAACCGCTGTTAAAGGGTCCTGCTAGGGCTGCCACGTAGCATGACCCTTTTAACACCGGTTGGTATAACCAACCGGTTTTAAAGGGGTCCTTTTTTCTTTTTGTTTTCGGTTCATTTATTCGTTTCTGTTTATTGTTTATATATAATAATAATAGATTTCTCAATACATATTTTATGGTGATATATATATATATATATATATATATATATATATATATATATATATATATATATATTACACGATTAAGCATGAATATTATTATAGGCTTAGCTTTATACTTAAGCTTTGCCTATAATAAAATGAATAGGCCGCATTAATAATTAAATAGATGGATATATAACAAATATACTTTTATCAGTATAACATTGGTAACAAATATATCTAGAGTTTTCTTCTCTGAATCTCTGGAGCCGATACAAATGATCATCGTTGTTTGGAATAAGAGTTTCGTTGCCGTTGAAGTGAAACTCGCCGTTTGGATTGATGATCGTAGAGGAATCCTGCTATCGCCTCTTGAATAGCTTTTGATGCGGTCTTTTTGCATGACCTTTACCATCAACCATTCCGTCTTCAACTTGAAATAAAAGGAAAAATGTATTAGTCATCTAAGTTATTCAATATAATTCAGGATATAATGAAAAGAGACATGTAACATACTCTGTATCTATGGCTGTTTGATTGATGTGTGCCATCATGAATTTGCAGACGCAATATCAACATAGGTTGTTCCCCCTTTTTGTCTTAAACACCATTGTACGATATATAAAAAAGATTCACGACCACGACAATAAAAAAACTAAAAGTTTGTGAAAGTTTGCTAGCTAGTACAACTTACTTGTGGATGGATTATATCAAGCGGCGCTTTACAACCAATGAGATGTTCACGGTTAATAAATTTTTCCCAAACCCTACACACAGCCATCATGGATCGTCAATTAATAGTTGCGGAGTTATATCATGATATTCTTCTAGCTGAGATCGACATTACGTATCTTTGAATAATGTTTACCATTTATTGGTAATTTTCTTGCGGTTTTCTCAATGATTCAGAGATTATCAACCGGTTCTTGGGAATTTCAATGACCATAAGTATCCAGTGAAAGCTGTTTACACACATATATATAGTCAAACCTATAACTATATAAAACCCAGATCGAGTAATGATTAGTAAAATAAAATATGCATACTCCAAATAACTATATAACTCACTCGAAGTTGTAGGGAAAGAGTATTTTTTGTTTTCTTTTTGGTTCACAAAGAACCTTATAAAATTGGTGCAGACTTCTATCTCATAAGATGGTGTCCACACTACCTGCGGAGCCTTGAGAACAATATAGGGGTCAACGAACCCAATACTATTGTCATTTTTACTTTTGAGCTCTCTCATTTGGTGTCTGCATATATACATACAAATCTTAAGTGTGTAAGGATTATATACATATAATTAAAGGAGATAGAAGTTTAATAAAAAAGAAAGAAATACTTACAGACAAAAGCAATTGACGGGAGATTTGTCGAGAGCATCGAGGTGACATAAATGGTGCAATTCTTCGAACTGGATGTATATGAGGTCATCTCTATGAAAGTAGTGATGTTGTCGAATACGAATAGAAATCCAATTATCTCCGCTGTTAGAAGCCTCCATGCACCACTTGTTTATGGCATACATTTGTGTGTCGAGCTCATGTAAGTGCTGAGGGTTCATTAGACTTCTATCCGGTTCATATCTTGCCCTCCATTTGTTAACTATCTGGGCCTTTTCAAAATTGTGACATCCAGCAATAGCGGCAATGTCTTCGATATTTAGACTGCTTTGTCCAAAGTAGTGCTCAAGTGAATCTAGACAAGATTAAAGATTGCTTTGCATCAAGTCCTCATTTGAGCCGTATTGATTTGACACAATCAACGGGGGCACCGGTTTTGATACTTCCCTGAGCTGTGGGACCCCCTTTCCTGCTCTCTTCCTCGGCTATTGTGCAGACTTGACCAGAGAGCGCTCATAGTCCGATAGTGCTGGCTTCTTCTGAGCTTTCAACTTCTTTTGGTGGTCCGCCACCTTCTTTCTCACTTCCTCTAGCTTTACATATAAGGACAGCTTTTCTAGGTTCCACTGCTCTTTTGCTTCCTGGTTCAATTTAGCAAACCATTATTTCACCTCTGCTATGGATGAAGCATTTACCTCCTCTTCACTCTTTTCATAAGATAATTTTTCTAGTGTCTTAGCTTTTTTCGCTGAGGTAGCCTTCTTTGGAGGTGGGACTGACGACTTCGGTTGTTCTGGTGAGGACCGCTACTGACTGCCTCGCTTTGGAGGTGATGGGACCGATCGTGTACTCTTTGGAGAGGGCGGTGCAGGCGGTGGAGGTGGTGGGGCTGATCTTTTTGGCATTGAAGAACATGGTGGAGGCGTTGGAGACCTCGGTGGAGGAGGTGGAGACCGCGGTGGAGGCGGTGGCGGGGTCGGTGTGGCCGCCGCATGTGTTGGAGGAGATGGGCTTGCAGCCGTTCTATCAAATCCAGCATCTTCATCGCCCACAGCACTATGATGCTGGGGAATGAACTGGACTTAGGTTGGACGAGTCCCTGTCAAGAAAATAATGAGTTTTGTGAGCAGACTTTTTTTAAATGCAATACATAAATAATGTAACAAGTAAAATCACGCACACACCTATGGTGAGGAAGAGGTGACAGTGACACTCCTAGAATAATTATGAAGCGCTTGAGCCAAGAAATAAACGTCTTGTCAGCTTCACCTAAGGTCTTCTCCCGGTCTCCCCTTCTATTTATAGAGGCACGCTGCCACAACCTCTCTCAACCCTATCCATCGAGACGCTAGCATATCTAGCTGGTACTGGTCGACTATGGATTCTTGGAGTTCTTGTTCAGTCGATAAGGTTCACAACACTGATAGCCACCTTTTTGTGGCATTTCCGTCTGGTACGTGCAGCTCACAGGTAGTAAAAGCCTCTGTGACATCATCCATGGGGAAGTGTAGCTTCATGTCGTCCTGAATGGTTGGTATTTCTGTGGATGCGCAAGTTCTTTTCAACTGGCCTAGGGGGGCTAATGTGAACCTCAGACTATGATGTACCTTGCCCTTTCGTCATTTGACTAAGTGCTTCTTGTACTTGCCTTTTAATCTCCGCCTACATCCATTCTTCATGAGATTTATGGCACTCGTTTAACTGCATAACAAAAGCTTCCAGCCGGCGAATCCGCTCTGCCTCCTCGTCCTTCTTTCTCTAGCGGCTTCTGTAGGTTTCTCGATCAGCTTCGATTGAATGCAGCCATAGAACTGCCCCATTGCCTCTCGTATGCCCACCGTGCTCAGGTTTTTCAAGTGCGTACGTGAGTTCATCCTTCCCCCTGTTGGGCCTGAACTCACCAGACTGAACCACCTCTCGTGCATAGACTAGTCTCTCTGCTGCTCTAGAGATTTCTTGGCCCCAAACTAACACCCTAGTGTCTGGGTCCACGCTTCTCCCATGACCGTAGAACCAATGCTTAGAGCGCTCGCTCCAATTCTTTGCTATTGTGTCGGGTGTGACCCCTAGCAAGCATCTCATGTTCTATTCAGTCCCACTTGGGAACGACACTCTTATAACCACCTGATCCCATATGATGGTGGTATGTCTTTTTACTTGCATTCTCTTGGTTTCTAATGGCTCGTTCCTCGCCCTCTTCTGATGTTTTGTACTGCACAAAGTCATCCCAAAAGGCCCTCGGCTTTACATATTGCTTGAGGTTGAAATTTGGAGTCTCGTTTTTCTTTACAAATTTGTTGTACAAAGTCTTCTTCCAGTTTTGGAATAGTACCGCCATCTTCTTCACAGTCCGATCATAAATTCGCGCTTTCAACTTTTCATCATTGGTGTCGAAGGAGAAAACCGTCGTGACGGCTTTCTAAACTAACTCCTTGTCACGATGTGATTCAAAACTGATTTCAGGAGCACCTCGCTTCTCTCTACATTCACAAGCAGTGATGGTATTTTGTCTGTTACAAGGTAACCACAGTGACTGACATATTTAGTTGCATGTTCACCAAGTGGTCTGCCTGTAGCTGTCTCGAACTCAGAGATTGCGTAGCGGCCCTCCAACGACTTCTTTGACCCACGTGGAGGTACGCTTCTCCCTGTAGACATCGATCCAGAGGGCTATGTATATATAGAAACAAAAATACTAAATTAATAGTCAAGTAAGTCTAAAACCTAGTGTAAGTGATGAATTATATATGTTTACATTTACATACCTCGCCGGTATTCCCATCTTGTTGCACGACACCGGTATTCCCTTCTTGTTGCACGACGAGTTGTTGCTCAGGCGCATTGCCCTCTTGTTGCTCAGTCGGATTGTCCTGCATGAGCTCGTTGTAATCCGCAAAGTACTGACCACCGTCGTCGATCATATTACTCATAGCATCTTTCATATAATTAGGATCCTCGTGAGGACGGTCGGACATTTCTATGTCTGCAACCATGTATATATTTCTATATAAGACTATATAAGATAAGAGAACAATAATATATACAAAACACTAGAAAATAAAATATATATTAGAGACTTATATACTACTACTAGTACTACTACAAACAAAAGTGCTCCAAACTAAAAAATAATACTAGAATCTTTTAAGCCTAGTAATATACTAGAGTAATTAGAGAATAGTATACTAAAACATAATACTAGAATAATAGTACAAACAATAATATATACAAAACACTAGAAAATAAAATATATATTAGAGACTTATATACTACTACTAGTACTACTACAAACGAAAGTGCTGGAGTGCTCCAACCTAAAAATTAATACTAGAACCTTTTAAGACTAGTAATATACTAGAATAATATACTAAAAAATAATATTAGAATAATAGTACAAACAAAATATATACAAAACACTAGAAAATAAAATATATATTAGAGACTTATCTACTACTACTAGTACTACTACAAACGAAAGTGCTAGGGTGCTCGAACTAAAAAAATAATACTAGAATCTTTTAACCTAAGTAATATACTAGAATAATACTAGAATACTATACTAAAAAATAAAACTAAAAAATAATACTAGAATAATACTACAAACAATAATTTTTACAAAACTCTAAAATAATATACTAAAAAATACTAAAAATTATACTAAAAAAACTAGAATAATATAAAAAAAATACTAAAAAATAATACTAGAATAATACTACAAATAATAATATATACAAAATACTAGAATCATATATATATATACTTAATAATTAGGTTAGCATGCATTATTTTTTACTGTGTATATATACTTAATATATATACAAAACACTAGAATCATATTTTTCAAAGTTTATATATATATATATATGCATTAATTCAGCCAGAATTTCCAAAGTTTATATACATTAATTTATAACTACTCGACATATATATAATTAAACAGCTCGGTGTGCAGTACGTACAGGGCTATGTGGGATCGGAGAGATGGCCGATAGGTGGATGGCGGTGGCGCTGGTGGAGACGGCCGCGGCTGCGCTGGTGACAAGGATGACCGCGGTGGCGCTGGAGACGAATGACCGGTGGCGCGTGAGGGCTCGACGAAGACAAAAACGAAGTGTTCGGATACAGGCTGCCTCTGCCCTTATATAGAGCAGGACACTTTAGCACCGGCCCGTGCCTGGAACCGGTGCTAAAGAGACCATTTAGCACCGGTTCCGGAAGGGGCCGGTGCTAAAGGATCCTTAGGCGGGCTTTTGAAATTTTTAGGATCCTTTAGCGCCGGTTCCAATCACGGGCCGGTGCTAAAGGGCTTGTGCCCGCCTGTTTTTTAGTTTAGCTTTTTAAATTGTTTTTCTTTTTTATATATACACTAAACCTTATTAATTCTATAGTAAATTGAATATTTTGCATAATATTCTTTTAAAAAGTGACATGTATTTTATTTTTCTTTAAGGTAAACATTAAAAATTTTAACCTTAAATATCTTAGTGTCTTTTTAAAATTTTTAATAAGTTTGTAACTAATGTTTAGTATTTTGTTAATGCAAAAATATATTATTCACATAAATTTTAAAAAATTGTATCCAATGAACATGAAATCTATTTTCACATCATATTGACGTTAAACTTTTTATTTTTGTCATTTATTACTCGAAATGCGAGTAGGGTATAACTTTCATCAAATAAAAAATCTATTTATCACATTTGGTCTATTTATCAAATTAAAAATATCTTAAAAAATGTCATGAATACAAAGTTTGTTACACTCATCAAGATCTATATTTGGTCTAATGGTCAACTTTTCATTTGGAAAAATTTGAACCACTCAATTTTGAATTTTGAAAGAATTCATAGACACGGAGCGGTTTTCGGAACCCTAGATGGTCTCGACTAGAAAAGTTATGAATACCAATATTCTTCCACTCATCAAGATCTACATTTAATACATAGACCATTTTTGCATTTGACAAAGTGTTGGAAAGGTATAGTTGAAAATCCACAATTCTCACATATAGTTTCATATAGTTTATGTGAGATTCAAGATTTGGTGAGTATTGTTTACTTAAACTTTCTCAAATGAAAAAATGGTCTATATATAATGTTTGGATCTTAATGATCTCTACCAACTTGGTATTCAAATATTTTTCATTTTAATTAATTTAGTTTATCATTTGACCAAGTTAGACCAAAACATGTCTTGGATTTTAAAGACATGTGCCTAGGATTGGCTAAAATTTATCCAAATAGAAAAAATGGACAATGTATCAAATATAGATCTTGATGATCTCTAACAACTTTGTATTCAAAATGTTTTCATTTCAAGTCATCAAATGAGTCATTTGACCTGGTTTGACCAAAGTCAAAACATTGGTTTTTAGAAACACACACTTTGACCGAATCCTAGATGGTCCCAACTGGAAAAGTCATGTATACAAAGTTTGTTATACTCATCAAGATCTACATTTGGTCTAATGGTCAACTTTTTATTGGAAAAGTTCGAACCACCAATTAAGAATTTTGAAATAATTCATAGGCACGCACCGGTTTTCGAAACCCTGGATGGTCTCGACTCGAAAAGTCATGAATACCAATATTGCTCCATTCATCAAGATCTACGTTTAGTATATAGACTATTTTTTCATTTGTCAAATTGTTGGGAAGGTGTAGTTAAAAATCTACAATTCTCACATATAGTTTCATATAGTTTATGTGAGATTCAAGATTTGGTGAGTATTGTTTACTTAAACTTTCTCAAATGGAAACATGGTCTATATAGAAAGTTTGGATCTTGATGATCTCCAACAACTTGGTATTCAAATGTTTTTCATTTTAAGTAATTTAGTTTGTCATTTGACAAAGTTTGACCAAAATCCGTCTTGGATTTTAAACACATGTGCCTAGGATTGGCTAAAATTTATCCAAATGGAAAAATGGACAATGTATCAAATGTAGATCTTGATGATCTCTAACAACTTTATATGCAAATTTTTTCATTTGAAGTCATCAAATGGCTCATTTGACCAAGTTTGACCAAAGTCAAAACATTGGTTTTTAGAAACACACACTTTGACCGAACCCTAGATGGTCCCAATTGGAAAAGTCATGAATACAAAGTTTGTTATACTCATCAAGATCTACATTTGGTCTAATGGTCAACTTTTCATTTGGAAAAGTTTGATCCACTCAATTTTGAATTTTGAAAGAATTCATAGCCACACACCGGTTTTCGGAACCCTAGACGGTCTCAACTAGAAAAGTCATGAATACCAATATTGTTCCACTCATCAAGATCTACATTTAATATATAGACCATTTTTGCATTTGACAAAGTGTTGGGAAGGAGCATTTGACCAATATTGTTCCACTGATCAAAATCCACAATATAGTTTCATACAATTCTCACAATTCTTACATTTTACAACATATACTATTAAACATGACTTTATATTAAGCAGGCACAACAATGAACTTCTTCTTAACGTATGACCCTTGGTTACGATCCTGCCGTAACCATGGAGTATCCTCAGTGTTTAACAAAATCCTTGGGTCTTTGTTGACTATGAATGGTGGAATTTGGTCATCCCTTTCGTAATCGCCTGACATGTCTAACTTATCCTCAATTCCGACAATGTTTCTTTTCCCATAAAGGACAATATGGAGCTTTGGCTCATTGACGAACGAGTGGTCATCATTTTTTTCCTCTCTTTGGTTTCGTAGACATGTCTTTCACATAAAACACCTGACTCATGTCCACAGCAAGGACGAATGGTTCGTCTTTGAACCCACTATTGTTAAGGTCCACAGTTGTCATCCCATACTCCTTGTCGACTGTTACCCCACCTCCGGTCATCTTCACCCATTGGCATCGGAACAAAGGAACTTTAAAATTAGCTGTATAGTCTAGTTCTCATATGTCTTCTATGCGTCCATAATATGTTTGTTTGTTCCCATTTGGATCTGTGGCATCCACGTGTACACCACTATTTTGGTTGGTGCTCCTTTTATCTTGGCATACTATGTAAAATGTGTTACCATTTATCTCATATCCTTTGTACGTGAGGACATGCCATGATGGTTGCCTGGCCAACATATAAAGTTGCTCATCAATGTTCACATCACCTTGACATTTTTTGCACAACCAATCGCCAAAAGTTTACATGTGCTGACGTAGTATCCAAGCTTCATCCTTCCCAGACCACTAGGACCATAGGAAATAATTATGTACCTTGACATATGGTTCCACCAATGAGAAGTTCTGGAGAACTGTGTAGTGTGCTTTATTGAAGTAATCCTCTTCCGTACTAATATATGTTTTCTTCCCAAGTGTTCCCTTTCTGTTGAGTCTGCCCTTGTGTCGAGATTTAGGAACGCTAATTTGGTCAAGGTCTGGAATAAAGTCAACATAGAACTCTATGACCTCCTCTCATCTATTGCCCTTGGCGATGCTTCCTTCTGGCCGAGAACGACTATGGACATATTTCTTCAGGACACCCATGAATCTCTTGAGTGGGAACAAGTTGTGTAGGAATACAGGACCGAGAATATGAATCTCTTTGATCAGGTGAACTAGGAGGTGTGTCATGATATCGAAGAAGGATGGAGGGAACACCAACTCAAAGCAAACGAGACATTGGACGACATCATTCTGCAGAGTAGCTAGTTGCTCTAGATTCATTTCCTTATGAGAAATTGCATTGAGAAATGCACATAGCTTAACGGTGGCTAGACGTACGTGTGGAGGTAAAAATTCCTCTTAAAACTACCGGAAGCAATTGCGTCATTAGCACATGACAGTCATGGAAATTTAAGTTCAGGAATTTCAACTCTGGCACATTAATTATTCCCTTGATATTGGAGGAGAATCCAGATGGGACCTTGATGTTGCTAAGACATTCAAACATGCTTTCCTTCTCTTCTTTGCTTAGAGTGTAGCTAGCAGGGCTTTAGTAATCACGTCCATCTTCTGTTTTTTTTGGATGCAGGTTGTCTCATTCTTTCATTCGCTGCAAGTCTTGTCATGCTTCAAGTGAATCCTTAGACTTCTCGTAGAGACCCATGAATTCGAGCAAATTCACACAAAGATTCTTTGTCATATACATCACGTCGATCAGGTTGCGGACCTCTAGGACATTCTAGTAAGGTAGCTACCAAAATATGGATTTCTTCCTCCACATGGGTGTGTGTGCCTTAGCGTCCTTGGGAATAGGTTAGCTGCCTTGTCCCTTTCCAAATACCACTTTTATATCCTTGATCATTTCGAGTACATCATCCCCAGTTCAGTTGAGAGGCTTGGTCCGATGGTCTGCGTTGCCATTGAAATGCTTGCCTTTCTTTCGTACTAGGTGGTTCACAGGAAGAAACCGACAGTGGCCAAGGTACATGACCTTTCGACATTTTTTCAAATATACATTGTCAAGGTCTTCATAATAGTGTGTGTATGCATTATATCCCTTGTTTGACAGGCCTGAAAGATTACTCAGAGCTAGCCAATCATTGATTGTTACAAACAACAATGCTCATAGGTCAAAGTGCTCCTGTTTGTACTCGTCCCACACGCAAACCCCTAGTTTGCTCCATAAAAGTTGAAGTTCCTCAACTAATGGCCTAAGGTAGACATCAATGTTGTTGCCAGGTTGCTTCGGTCCTTGGATAAGCACCAGCATCATAATAAACTTCCGCTTCACGCATAGCCATGGAGGAAGGTTGTAGATACATAGAGTAACTGGCCAAGTATTGTGACTACTGCTCTACTCCCCAAAAGGATTCATACCATCTGTACTTAAGGTGAAACGTAAGTTTCTACCATCATCTACAAAATCTGGGGATTCTCTATCTATCACTCTCCACTAGGATCCATCGGTAGGGTGTCTCAGCATATTGTCTATCTTATGGTCTTCTTTATGCCACCGCAACAACTTTGCATTATCCTTGTTTCTGAAGAGATGTTTTAATCATGGTATTATAGGAGCATACCACATAACCTTGGTAGGAATTTTCTTCCTTTGATGTTCTTCACCCTCAACATCGCCAGGATCATCTCGCCTGATCATATACCGTGATGTCTTACATACCAGACATGCATCAAAATTCTCGTATTCCTCTCCATAGTAGAGGATACAGTCATTAGGACATGCATGTATCTTCTGGATTTCTATTCCCAAAGGGTAGACAACCTGTTTTGCTTCATATACAGTGGTGGGCAATTCGTTGCCTTTTGGAAGCATTTTTTATGATCTTCAATAACTACCCAAATGCCTTGTCAGATGTACCATTCTTTGCCTTCCATTGCAGCAATTCCAGTGTGGTATCCAGCTTTTTTTGCCCCTCTTCAGCGGTGGGATATAGTAATTTCCTGTGGTCCTCTAGCATGTGCTCGAAGTTGGCATTCTCTTTCTCACTTTCACATTCTCTTTGTGTATCACAGATGGCATCACCAAAAGCATCATCGCCCAGATCATCTTCTGCCGCTACCTCTTCTTCATCATCTCCCCCAATTGCAACATCATTGAAGCCACCGTACTGAGCAATAATGTCAGCGTGGTCTAATTCTTCTTCTTTTTATTCACCTTCATCCATTATAACCCCGCTTTCTCTATGCTTGATCCAACAAATATAGTTTGGTACGAAACCAGACTTTAATAAGTGCGAATGAAGAGTGCTTAGAATATTCCATCAAATTCTTGCACACGGCACATGGACAGCACATGAATCCGTCCCTCTTGTTTATCTCGGCCAGACTTAAGAAATAGTGCACACCATTAATGAACTCTTCAGAGCGCAAATCGGCATTATACATCCAATTGCGCGTTACCATCTACATTAAATATAATATATATATTATAAAGACCATGCACATATAGTTTCTCATCTTATTGCACAACATGTCTAACACAAATAGTTGATTAATTCAAGCAAGCCTGGCTACAACAAAGACAATCGCTACTAGCACTAAAAAACTAAAACTAAAATGCACTTAAGCAACATAATTAGTTCGCGTCTGATCCCAACTATAATAGACAAATCATTCGCTTGATCAACATCGATGGACTACTTTCACTGGCTCATGCCTCATCACCTTCAGCCTCAACTGCCTGTGCAAAAGATTTCTTTATGTGTTGAATGTATTATTCCTCCCAGTACCAACCTACACGTTCACCGGTACCGTCCCACTAAAATTAGAAGAGAAAATCAAAAGTTTAAGTAACATCATTAAACAGATAGGCACATATATAAGCAAATGTCTGGAAATAACTCACATTACGATCCGAACACTTGTAGACTATACGACCCTTGTTTACTCCCTCTTTCGACACTTTGTATTATATCACAATCTTCTACCTACACTTGCCGCAAGTAATGAGAGGGAGTTCTAGCCGGTATCGCTTTTGAACCCGTTGAGAGACCGAGGACCCGGTCACAGTTGCCATCTACTATCCATACTCAATTTTTAAACAATTACAAACTTCACATTTTCTAGTAAAACATGTATGATTAAAGAAGAACCTAATAATATCCTTTATTTGTCTAGCTACTTCAACAAAGTTTCTAAATTATACAATGGATATTATGTAGTAATATAAACCTATCAAGTGTTATTAACAAACCAATTAATTTGAACTATCCAACTATCTAATATTATTATTATAAACTATATACATTAACTAAATTCCAATCCTCTCATGTTTTAATATAAAGCAAAAAAAAAGATTTAAAAGATACTATAATTCATTCCTGCAAAGTGGATTTCAGCTAAAAATGATAGGAAAATCACAAGCCAAAAACAACATGAAAAAGACAAGAAAGGACGAAGATAGTCACCTCCAAGCATGAAGAGACGATGACGGAGTCGAAGAAGATCAACGATGGGCGCCGGAGATGGAGAACATGGAAGAACAAGCAAGAAGAACAAATGCAAGCTCTAGAAACAACAATGGTGCTATCTAATTTCAAATGACCCAGACACAGGGGAGGAGAGCTAGCCGTAGCCTATAAATCGGACCCTTTAGCACCGGTTCAAGGCACAAACCCGGTCTAAAGGTGACCCATTAGCACCGGTATGTGCTTTGAACCGGTGCTAAAGGGTTTGACTCGGCCTGTAGCACTGACCGGTGCTAAAGGGGGCCCTTTAGCATCGGTTGGTAACATAAACTGGTGCTAAAGGGTCCCTTCTCGAAATGGTCGGTAGCCATTGGGCAGGCCCCTTTAGCACCGGCCCGTGTTACAAACCGGTGCTAAAGGGGTCTTTAACCCCGGGCTGCAAAAGGGTCGAGGCTTTTGGCGATCTTGGGCATCAACCAATGCCTCATTCTGTAATAGTGATTATGAAAACAATAAAATCGATAGAAAAGAAAAACATAAAATTGAGGAGCCAGCCACATATGTACATGTTACAATTAATAAATTTAAGTAGCTAGCCAAGATGCAATCCAAATAATATAATATATGATAAAACACTAATGTTTTAAGTAGTGGGCTATGATATTTAGTGGCATCTCCTCTAAAATTTATAGAAAACTATAACAGAAGCATTTCATTTAGCGGTTTTATAGAAAACATGAAAATTTTCAATTAATTATGAACAGAAGCAAAATTAGACAAAACTTATGACACAAATATTCAAATACATGTAGGTAGAAAAATATATTTCAAGGGCCATTAGTTAACATTCATCATATCAATTAATATACTCACTGCTACAGCTGCAATCAACATTCAATATTTAGCGATTAAAAAGTTATTCATTGGTTTATTACATCAATGATTAAGTAAAGAAGCTAAAAGAGAAACATAGATTATAGTCCTCCAAGTTAAACAATGAATATCTACCTCAGTCAGGCTTAGTGTTGTTAAAAATATATCGTAACTAAACCAAATAGCGGTGTTTAGTGGAACTGAAATGTCATTACTTGCATCAGTGGAAGAATTGGAAACAGTGTAGCGGTAAACCCTATAAAGAGCTATAGGAAAGTGGGCTATTTATAACCATGTAAAACACAAATATACTTCAATAAGAGAAGAATTTAAAGAACTGTAAACATAGTAAACAAATCAAAGTAGATAATCTAATGATACATGTATATATTATATAAGGAAAATGCAAGTGTTTGAAGAATGATAATGTAGTAGATGACCCTTCCACTTGCCTCCTGCGTGCAGTATACGGTCGGTTAGTGTTTGCGTCAGCTGTGAAACAGTTACGGAACTATAGCCTAGGTAGCAACATATGTATGTAGTACCGTTAAGATAAAAGATCCTTTTACGTGTGCAAATGTTTTCCTTCTCATGAAGAAATGAAAAATCAGGAGGCCCATTCCTCCCATATACAGTTAGTTCTACATTGGAGTGCGCGCTACATTAAGGAACAGCTGACCAAACTACTTTGGGCCGTCTCACAAGGTATCTCAAGTGGGATTCTTCATCGTCATGCATGCCTCGCCAAACAAAGATGACTCCCATTAATTTCCGCGCTTTTTCTCCTCTGCTTTCGGTACACTACTTCTGTAGATCAATAGAAACCGGATTCTTGAAAGAGAACAAAGATAATACATTGGGTTAAATTACTCAGAAGGTCGAAACGACTGTAATGTGATAAGCACTAATGACACTGTTGCTGGTTTGCTAGCCTCTGAACACTCGCTGCCGGCCACCCCTTGATTTGTTAACAGGGCTATAGTTTGGTCAGCTGAAGCATAGGGACCAAAGATTCAGAGAATGAATAGCCTGGAGAAGAAAGAAGAACAGAGAATAGTGAAAAAGGAAGGAAGAGGTTTTTAAATGTGTTCTAGTTTCTCTCAATGTCCGCTGGCTTGTCTGCAAGCAAAAGGCACGCACACTGAAACCCAAAACCCATTGGCTATTCCTAATTCCTGCCTATGACGTGGTCAAGATATTCTCCCCTGCTTAAGCAATGTCTCGCATAAGCTATTAATGTGAATATTGGCTTCGTCCTCGAGAAGCATTACTTGATATAAGAATTGTGCCATCACGGGTCCTCCTTCATGAGATGATATAGCTGATTTTGCAGCAGCTATAAACTCTTTCATTTGTGAACTTGGACTTGTAGCTTTTAGATGCTCCAGATTTCATTATAGGATCTTTGGCAGCACAAATGAAGTAGCAGTTGACTCATATTGACAAGAGCACTTCTTTGCCAAACATGTTCATAATCCATAGTGTGTATTAGGGGTGCCCTTATGAGAAAACATAATTTTTAGGGAGTACAATGTAAAAATAGTAAAGAGAATCACAGTAAGGAAGTTTCTAGGAATTCTTAGAAAAGTAAAGGGTCAAATCATAAAATTTCTCTATCATATCCTGATCTTGAACATTGTCCAGAGCATCTCTCTCTCTTGGAGGGTGTTGATGGTCCTTAACTACAATTATAAACCATGAACTACACATAAAAAAGGCCATAAAAGGAACTACTACATAGAATAGGGGTTAAACTGAAAGAATTCCATAAGTTTTGGTGAATCACTGTTTTTGTAGGGCTTTACCAGGAAAACGATGAAAGATGTCAAAGGGCGTCAGGCTAAAATGCATACTTCACTATGACACCAACTTGAGAAGACTCTATAGGACACAAGAAGGCAACCCACTGAAGGCAGGGCCCACCTAGCACTAAGCCAGATCAACCGACCTAGCCTGTAGGTCGGCCGACCCTCCGCGTGTCCACTTGTCAGCACCTTCGCACGATGGTCTCCCGATGCCTTTTAGAAACAATTTGTGTTGATTGAAGTTAGTTTCATCCAAGGGACCTGGTTCATCCCGCCGACCTATATAACTAGGCCCCTAGTCCCCTAGCTGAGAGTATCATAAAACACTAGTTTGTATCTCCAGTTAGGATCAAGAGAGGGGTCCCATAAAAGGATCCACCTCTTAGAGTTAGCTAGCAAGAGAAGATTAGTCCTCATTAGGATCTAGTCTTTAGAAAAAGAGAGGTAAAGAGAGGGAAGAGTTTGGATGTAACTGTCGATGTTTCACCACCGATAGCCTAACACAAGGGTACCTGGGATGGTTGTTTGGACTTTGACATATGCTGGAACTCGATGGTTAATGCAAGAGAGAGTCAATTTATCCTGGTTCGGGCCCTCAAGGTCAACCTAAGTAAAAGCCTTTACGTCCACTCAGCATTATCCTTTGCGTTGTATTGATCGTATGGTGTTGTGTGTTATTCGTTGTTACAAGGAGTGCCCTTAGCCTCTTTTTATATCAGTAGAGATGGCTAAGAAGAGGTTTATTATCCTATATAGATTCATAGATAGTGTTCTATTTCTAACATAGAAGGTACTTTCTATAAGAATCCAGCTAGTTTGGCCTTCAACTACTCAGGGATGGAGACACGCTTCGATTCGCTTCCTCCTAGAATTGCAGGCCAGGCCGAGGCCCACCTACCAGTGAGAAACCATGGGGGTCCATACTGACAATCACCCCAGCAATCCATGGTTGATCTTAAAAGATTCTTTGATTCTTCTAGCTTCGGCAGATAGGAACAAGATGTCATTTGAGTTCTTTCTAAGAGAAACCTTGGAGTCACCTTCTCGATGGTTTTCTGGGTGATGTGTGTTTTTTGTCATGGAAAAACACACTCACTGAGTGTAGCCCCCTGAGCCTCTTGCTATTTGGTACAAAAAAGCTAGAGGGTCTTCTGGTTTCTAAAACAATTGAGGGTTCTTTTTTAGGATATGTACCGAGTACCCCCGAGCCTCTATCTCTGTTCTTTTACTGAAAAAGCCTGGACGGAGGGTCAAGTAGTCATATCCTTAGATATATGCTCGTAGGTTCTTTTGTAGCCTTTCATTTGCTATTTTCTTTTGTCAAAGTTGGGGGATAGTTGGTTGGTTGTTGACGGTTCTTAAGTATTGATTTTAATCATGAAATAAATAAGGAAAAGGACCAATATACAAGCAACACCAAGAATTAGGGTTTGATCTGACAGAATTCCACGAGTTTTGCTGTTTATCTATTTCTACAGGGGATTATTATGAAATAAGGAAGAAAGGCCCACACGTCGGGTTTACATAGAGATATTAACTTGTGTGCCAATTTTCCTCAGTCTAGAAGGTTCCAGAAGCCACACGAATGAGCGGGAGATAGAGCGGGCCAATAGGCAGGGCACCTGCCCTCCTCTGCTGACCAATCAGCACGAGTCTCGTGGATTATGCTTCACCGCCTTTGAGGATCAAGAAGAACCGTTCAATCAAGGTCGGTTTGATCCGACGGCCCAAATTCATTTGAGAGGGCTATATAAGCAAGGCCCCTGGCCCCTAGAGAAATCGAATCCCCATTATTCATTAACATATTTTCCAGAGAGGATTCAGAGAGAGGTTCCTTTAGGGTTCCAACCTCATAGTGCTTAGCATCCAATGTGAGAGTAGAATTAGTTCTACTAGATTGAGAGAGATAGAGTGGAGGTGTAGATCAGAGGAAGCCCAACCTGTTAGTGTCTACTCCGAGGTTGTACCTGCGGGATCAAGTCTCCTAACCCGAGGCTTGCTCCTAGGTTTCTTCAGTATTTCGACTTCTATATTCTAGTAAGTTCTTTGTTTTATTGTTCTTTGGTTTATGAGTTTACTTTGATCTCTTCACGTAGAGTTTAGAGTAATCATCTCTAGCGTAAACGTGGTGTTTGGGCTAGGATACTCATAGATATCCCCTGTCTAGCCGGACCGTGGTAGTAGCGAGGAACGTGACATTTCCGAGTTACCTTTGTAGCCCATAATCCCGTTAGCAGGATCGATAGGGTTTATAGGTGCGGGTCGAACATCCTCTGTGGTGCCTAGATTCCGTTAGCCTCCCCAACAGAACAGTAGATCACCCTTACCAAGTTTAGAACGAGGGTGCAGTTGAAGTCTTCTCTATACATCACTCACATTGAGTCATAGTGGTTGTAGCCTAAAGGTTAGTAGTAATAGACCTGGTTAGTCAGATTCATGCTTTCTCCTAGTGGTAAAAATATAAATACGATACTCTGGATAACATCCCGGGTGAAGTGCTCACCGATATCCGTGCGCTTGCGGATTAATTCGTGATTGTGTTACCAAATATCAACAAGCATTTCTGGCGCCGTTGCCGGGGAGAAAGACGGTTTGATGAGATAACCTTGAGTCTTACTACTAGCTTGTATTCATACTTTTATCTTTTCTTATTTTTTTATATTATTTATTTTCCTTACTCTTACCTTATGGAAAACCAAGATTCTAAATCGATCTATCAATTTGCAACACCTTCGGAAACTGACCTTTTACCATGGGAGTCATCACAGCCTATCTAAACATCCCAGTATAGGTTAAGTCCCAGGTTGATTGCCATGATTCAAAACCTATCTTTTCAGGAAAGGAAGACGAAAACCCTTACCTTCATATTAGATATTTTGAGCAAACATGTGATTGTCTTCGCATTGAAGGCATTTCTGATTAAACTTTACGTTGGAAGCTTTTTCCTTTTTCTTCAAGGGGAGAAGCTAGACGATGGTATAGTCAGAAGGTAAGTCAACAACGAGGTGAATGAGGAGTCTTACGAGCCAACTTTTATCTAGATTTTTATTCCCTCGACCGTATCGGCGACCTTAGACTCGAAGTCCTATCTTTTGAACAAAAATATAATAAAACTTTGGGAAAATCCTGAAAACATTTATCTGATCTTTTAGAATCTGGTCCAAACCTTAATCTTGAAGACCCTGTTCTTTTATTTCACTTTTTTCCAGGTCTTCAAAAAATATCATAAACAAATGCTACATACAATGTCTAGAGGTTCTTTCTTTCGCATCCCTACTGATGACATTAGAGCGAGCCTAGATAGAATCCTAGAAGCTGAGATGGATAATACCCTTCATGATGAAACCCATGAAACCGAAGTAGACACTCTGTCAAATTCTCCATCTACTTTAGCTATCCCAAGTTCCGAGCCACAAAGGGAAGAAATTCCATCACCTGATTTCATGCTGGATATAGAATCTGATCTTTTTGCCGATTTTGGAAACATTTCAAATTACAATTCTATAGACAGACCCCAAAACGGCCATTTTAGCATTTGTTTGCAGAGTGAATATCAATTAAGAGAGCTTATCACAGTCATGAGTAGCAAATGGTTGGAGGAGTCAGTGCTTTCCTCTGATGTGATCCGTTTAGACACACCTCCTATAACTACACGCTGTGCTTATTATTCTGATTAATTTGATGCTCTCTATAATCCTGTTGTGGAGATCAACATCATGTCTGAATCTTTTGCACTTAAATTATTTAAAAAACTGGTCTTAACGCCCACAACAAAGGTCATAAAGGAATCTTCGAGACGATAGTCCCTAGTATTGGAATTATTAATGTCCTACCCTTTATGGTAGAAGGCTCCATGGTTCATTTGAACTTCTATATCTTTGATACATGGGACTTTGACCTGTTGATAGGACAACCTTTTAGAAGACTCCTTTATGAAGGTCAAACTAGAAAGCTACACATTTCTTTTGGAAAAAATTTTAAATTTCCCATAACGATTTCTCACTCCTTAAATAATAAGACCGAGTCATATTTTTTGCCCGATCCTATGGAGGAGGTAAAGGCTGCATCTCTAGAGCTTTTAGATGAACCAGACTTAGAAGAAGAAGCTCCTTTCTTCATAGAAGAAGAGGCCAAACCTTCTGAATCTGAACCCTTAGACAAGTTTGCAGAAACACCTAGACCCCCCATAGAGCTTAAAACTTTACCACCCGGTCCTACCTATGCTTTCCTAAACAATAATCCAGAGTTTCCTGTGATCATTAGTGATAAACTCACTCAAGAGCAAACTCTGCAATTGATGACCATTCTTGAGAAACATCACTCAGTTTTCGGCTACTCACTTCAAGATCTTATAGGAATCTGTCCTATGATTTGTACCCATCGTATTCCGACAGATCCTTCTGTTTCACCTTCTCGAGAGCCCCAACGTAGACTTAACAACGCGATGAGAGAAGTAGTTAAAAAGGAAGTTATAAAGTTGCTACATGCAGGGATTATATATCTTGTGCCGCACAGTGAGTGGGTGAGCCCTGTTCAAGTTGTGCCTAAAAAGGGAGGCATGACTGTCGTTATGAATGAAAAGAATGAGCTAATTCCGCAACGCACCGTCATAGGGTGGCGGATGTGCATAGACTATAGAAAACTGAACAAAGCCACGAAAAAGGATCATTTTCCTTTACCTTTCATAGATGAGATGCTAGAGTGATTAGCGAACCATTCATTCTTCTGTTTCTTAGATGGATATTCAGGGTATCACCAGATCCCGATCCATCCCGATGATCAAAGCATAACCACTTTTACATGCCCATACGGAACTTATGCTTACCGTAGAATGTCTTTTGGGTTATGTAATGCACCAGCTTCTTTTCAAAGATGCATGATGTCTATATTTTCTAATATTATTGAAGAGATTATGGAAGTTTTCATGGATGATTTATCTGTATATGGAAAAACTTTTGATAGTTGTCTTGAAAACTTAGACAAGGTTTTGCTAAGATGTGAAGAAAAGCACTTAGTCCTCGACTGGGAAAAATGTCATTTTATGGTTAGGGAAGGAATAGTGCTAGGACACCTAGTGTCTGAAAGAGGTATTGAGGTAGACAAAGCTAAAATTGAAGTAATTGAACAACTACCTCCACCTGTGAATATAAAAGGAATTCAAAGCTTTCTTGGCCATGCTGGTTTTTATCGCAGATTCATAAAAGATTTTTCATTTATTGCTAGACCACTCAATCTTTTGCTAGCCAAGGATGCTCCTTTTGAATTTGATGATGCATGCCTAACATCTTTCAACTTATTAAAGAATGCACTCATCTCTGCACCAATCATTCAACCCCCCTGATTGGTCGTTGCCTTTTGAAATTATGTGTGATGCTATTGATTATGCTGTGGGGGTAGTTTCGGGACAAACTAAAAATAAGAAGCATCATGCAATTGCTTATGCCAATAAAACTTTGACAGGAGCTCAACTTAATTATGCAACCACTAAAAAGAGCTTCTGGCTGTTGCCTTTGTCATTGATAAATTTAGATCTTATTTAGTTGGAGCTAAAATAATTGTTTACACTGATCATGCTGCACTAAAATATCTGCTCACTAAAAAAGATGCTAAACCTCGCCTGATTAGATGGATCTTATTACTTCAAGAATTTAACTTGGAGATAAAAGATAAAAAGGGAGTAGAAAATTCTGTTGCTGATCACTTGTCTAGAATGCATTTTAAGAATCCACAGGAAACCCCCATCAATGATTCACTCCGGGACGTTGCTCTACGGGATTAACAGGTCTGACCCCTGGTATGCAGATATTGTTAATTTTATGGTTTCAGGGTATGTACCACCAGGAGCGAACAAGAAGAAGCTTATTCAAGAAAGTCATTCACATATATGGGATGAGCCATACCTCTTCCGAGTATGCTCTGATGGCTTACTCAGGAGATGTGTGACCACCGAGGAAGGATGGAAGATCATCGACAGATGTCATTCATCACCATATGGAGGTCATTATGGAGCATTTCATACACATTCAAAGATCTAGCAGTGTGGATTCTACTGGCCTACAATGTAAGAAGACACGAAGTAATATATCAGCCATGTCAAAGGCACGGAAACATAAACACAAGAGATGCCATGCCACTCACCAACAACCTTCAGGTTGAGCTCTTTGATGTCTGGGGAATGGGTCCATTTCCCCCATCAAAGAAGTGTGAGTTCATCTTGGTGGTAGTTGACTACGTCTCCAAGTGGGTAGAGGCACTACCTTGCAAACACGCCGACAATATCAGTTCAAAGAGGATGTTTGAAGAAGTTATATTTCCAAGATCTGGAGTCCCCAGAGTAGTGATAAGTGATGGAGGAGCACACTTCATCGACAAATGCTTCAAGCACTATCTATCAAAACATGGAATCTGTCACAACGTCGCCACCCCTACCATCCTCAGACAAGTGGCCAGGCAGAGACTTCCAATAAGCAAATCAAGAATATTCTTTAGAAGACAGTCAATGAGATGGTAACAGCATGGAAAGACAAGTTACCCGATGCACTTTGAGCATACCGGACAGCATACAAGACCCCAATTGGAATGTCCCCATACCAATTGGTGTACGGGAAGACTTGCCATCTACCTGTTGAACTAGAATTCAAAGCACGCTGGGCCATAAGGAGATGGAATATGAACCTAGATGTCACTGGAGATCATAGAAAAATGCAACTATCAGAATTGGAAGAATGGTGAGAGAAAGCATATCACAATTCGAAGATCTACAAAGAAAGAGTCAAAAGGTGGCATGACAAGAGGATCAAGAAGAAGGAGTTCACACCCGGAGATAAGGTATTACTTTTTAATTCCAGGGTGAAGCTTTTTGGGCATGGAAAACTCCAGAGTAAATGGGAAGGACCATTCAAGGTAATCAATTCATCATCCCACAGAGCTATCACACTTCAAAATAATGAAGGTACGTTATTCAAGGTAAATGGTCATTGTCTTAAATTATTTTTAGAGCCCAATAAAGAATTAGAAGAATAGACGTGATCCATTTTTACCTTCCCATGGAGAATTAGAGCCTGACCTTTTTAATCTGACGTTTTTGGACCATGTATATATTTTTCGGAATAAAATTTGCATATAGAAGCAAGCTCGAGGAGGCGGGCCCATAGAGGAGCCAGGCACAAAGCGGGCGCCCTGAGGATGAGGGCAGGCGCCCAGCCCCTGTCTCCCCTCGGCCCCGGTCTCCTCTGTTGCGATAAACTCATATATGGTAATCCCAATAATCACGCGGATGGTTTGTTACGCACGCATGGCGGCGGGAGTAGCCCGAGCAAACAATAGAGGCACTTTTTGACCTCTATATAAACACCCTGACATCGGCTTTCAACACCAATTCATTCAAGTCTTCTCTCCTTCCTCAATTAGAGCTTGCTTAGTCCCTCGCTGCTCCAATGGCCGACGAGTTCCACGACGATTGGGAAGTCGTCCCCTACGACCTCAACAAGAAGCCCAAGGAAGACCCCGACGCCTGCACAGAGCGACAGCTAGCAGCCATGCCATCACGCCAGCGCAGCTCCACCCAAACCTGCTATGCCCAACCAGTTATCACCACGCCGCCGCAGCCCCTACTTCTCAAGGGGCCGTCAGCCAAGAAGGAGGCCACCGTCAAGGTGCTAGCCGGTACGAGGATCCTGCCATCCAGGCCCAATGATTGGGTCGTCGGAGTCAATACCAACCGGAGCGGCGAGATCAGCAGCGTCCGCTACACCACGGCGGAGGAGAGGCCTTACTTCGAGGGGGTTAGAGCAGCCAAAGTCCGCTTCATCCCTCCAAAGACAGCACCAAACACGCCCTCAGCACTCTCGAGACACCTCCTAAGCGCCGCAAGACTATAGCAGATGTAGATGAGGACGTTCGTAGGCAATACAAAATCATCATAGAGCTCCAGTCCTAGGTTAACTCCATCAATAGACAGCTCTCTAACCAGAACACCGTTATATTAGGTCTTAAGCGTGATCTTGCTAGTGCTAATAAGAAGATTAGGGAGTTAGAGCGCCGCTAAGTTATCTAAATTAGATATTGAGGCAGTGTATCTTAGTTATTCATCTTTAGATTCGGCTTAGATCTATTTTTAGCTTCAGTTCATTATTAGCCATTTGTAATAAATGCCTCAAGATTAATAAAGATTATTATTATGTCGTGTGTGTCTCTACTTTATTTTTATGCAAGTATGGGGGAGATCCCTCGACATGCCTAACACAATTCGACCACACCACTCCACGATTCAGGTACATACTCTGCACACTTTACACCTACACATATATCTTGGTTCGTGCAAAATATTGTCTCTGATATGATAAATTAAATTAATTAAAATATTTCTAATCATGATTAATCTCACTCTGTGATATTTCCTGAAAACCTGCAATTATTCAAAAATCATTTAAAAACCCTGTGTTACTTAAGACACTGTGGAATGTGAGATGGTAAAGTATGAGTACCTTATTCTTGATATCGTTGTTGCTTGGAGAATTTATTTCAAAATCTTCAAAATTTCTAGCTACCATCCTTAGTGTTTTACATACCTGCTAAACCTGAAAATATTAATTATGATAATTATAAAAGCTATCTGCTCTGTATTTAGTTTGTTCAAAACGAGTTAGACCCTTGTTGAGAGATTTATCATGCTCCTAAGATCAAGGCATTTATTCAGAAAGATTCACTCTTTCGAAGTATTATTGCATTAGAGGCATGGGCTATGCTAAAATATGAATATTTTGAGGAAATAAAAAGGAGCAAGTGCTCGACAACCTCGCAGAATAAATGGATAAGTGTCCGGCAGTAGAATTAGAGGTACCTCAGTATCCACCAGAGAAAAAAAAGAGAGAGAAGAAAATTATAGCCCATGGTCCCTCCAATATGCCAGTAAGAGTTGACATGTTTTTAATTTCCAAAGTCCTTGATCTAAGAGTATGGCATTCATCTCCTCAGATCCCATTTTGATCAGGCAATAAATGCAAAGTAAGTATGCTTGAGAATTTCTGCAAATTAAAACAGCTTCAGTGAGATGCACAAAATATAAATGAGCGATCTGAGAGAACCTATGAGGATAAAGGTATGCTAAATTTCTTTTTTCAAAAAAATATACAAAAACTCCAAGTGACAGGATTGAGAAGAAAGGACCTCTACTCTAGACCATATATTTCCCTGACTACGTGGATTTTTACAACACCGTGCAGGTATGACGAGAATGCTTTACAATGTTTTAACCCTAGATATTTTTCTAAACCATCCTTTTCTCGAGGAT
This sequence comes from Sorghum bicolor, assembly GCF_000003195.3. Classification (NCBI taxonomy): domain Eukaryota; kingdom Viridiplantae; phylum Streptophyta; class Magnoliopsida; order Poales; family Poaceae; genus Sorghum; species Sorghum bicolor. The sequence continues at coordinate 38,538,644 of NC_012874.2, read as the reverse complement.
GAGTAAAAGCCTAAGTATGGGGGTGTTTGTTGATGGCTCTTAAGTGTCGATTTTAACCATGAAATAAATAAGGAAAAGGACCAATATACAAGCAACACCTAGAATTTGGGTTTGATGCGACAGAATTCCACGAGTTTTGCTGGTTATCTATTTTTGCAGGGGGTTATCAGGAAATAAGGAAGAAAGGCCCACACGTCGGGTTATCAAGTCTCCTAACCCGAGGCTTGCTCCTAGGATTGCTCCTAACCCGAGGCTTGCTCCTAGGATTCTTCAATATTTTGACTTCTAAATTCTAGTAAGTTCTTTGTTTTATTGTTCTTTGGTTTATGAATTTACTTTGATCTCTTCGTGTAGAGTTTAGAGTAATCATCTCTAGCGTAAACGTGGTGTTTGGGCTAGGATACTCTAGATATCCCCTGTCTAGCTGGACCGAGGTAGTAGCGAGGAACGTGACATTTCCGAGTTACCTTTGTAGCCCATAATCCCATTAGCAGGATCGATAGGGTTTATAGGTGTGTGTCGAACATCCTCTGTGGTGTATAGATTCTCTTTGCTTCCCCAACAGAACAGTAGATCATCCTTACCAAGGTTAGAATGAGGGTGCAGTTGAAGTATTCTCTATACATCACTCACATCGAGTCATAGTGGTTGTAGCCTAAAGGTTAGTAGTAATAGACCTGATTAGTCAGATGCACGCTTTCTCATAGTGGTAAAAATATAAATACGATACTCTGGATAACATCCCGGGTGGAGTGCTCACCGATATCCGTGCGCTTGCGGATTAATTCCTGATTGCGTTACCAAATATCAACATTGGTGAGTATTTATTCCTGGGCATTCACAGATTGTACAGTGCTTGACATATTAACTGAATATGTTGTTCTGTGACTTTATGTACTATTGTTTGTTTAGTCATCCTTTTTCATGTCTGTGTTATCACAACTTGTTGGTGGACCTAGTCCATGTGCTCTGAATTTTAGTCTATAAATACCCTCCTGGCAAGCTTGAGTCAACCCATTGAGAACTTGTTGTTCTTTTACTTGTAGCTTTGTAGCATGCTGTTTCCTTTAGCTAATATTCATTTCAATTGGTCTATCCAGCCCCCTTTCATGAACGCTCGACATGATGAAGTCTTTGAATTCTTGTTCATAGCCTTGCTGGTCTGTGAGTTGGAATAGCCCCCAAGGTTTGATAGAAAGTCTAGTCTATCCTTGTAGTGGATGAAAGATTTCTTGTGATGGGGTTTAGTAGCAGACTAAACCCCTAGTAGCATCATACTAGCTTGCACTTTCTAGTAGATGGTCAAGTTCTTGTGATACGGATTGTTCCCTCATGCAGGAGCTTCCGATCGGTCCTTGTGTTGATTCTTGATACTGTACTATGCAGATCAACATATGTTGGAGACTTTTCAAAAGGCGGGATCTGGCTAAATTTCTTGTAGTGAGTCCTGTGCTTCATTCATAGAGTTCTTTGCTGCCCCCTTGTCCAAAAGAATTCATCCCATTGGTCTTTGTACTTGGATTCTACTTTTCATATGCTCTTGTAAGTCACTGTCATGCCTGGGTAGAGAGATGTCGATATTTATTCTTCGAGTTCTTCTTGCTCATCGTGCTTTTTAATGTGTATTGTTGACACTTGCTATCACCACATGAATACTAGGTTGTCATCCCCAGCATGGCACTAGAGTGTACTATGGTATTTATACGCACACAGATAAATCTGCAAGTGCACGGATACCGTTGTAGCTTTTACCCGGTTAAAGGTTTTATCGTATCCACAGGGAAACGGGAGAACCAACTACGCTCTAACTTAACCAAGCCAGACAGGTGGGTGTAAATAGGAAATGTGATAGAATTGAAAAAGAACAATATTAAAGGTGAAAATAACAATGGGTGATAATATGGGAATAGAGAGGAGAGCAATCCAGTATATGTGTGATGGTAGGAGAATAGAGAGGATAACTATGGTTTCTCTCCTTCAAAGGGGTATGTCTATGTCTGGGACGAACCACGTGATAGGAATACACCACAAAGGATGCTTATCCATAGGCCGATAAACCCTACCATTCCTGCTAACGGGAGGTGGACTATAGAGGACCAATGTAGCTGTCACATACGCGGCCTACCACGCGATCCGGCTAACAGGGGATATCCACAAGTAATCTTGGCCTAAGCACCACGCTTATACCTATACTACAACTCTCACCTATAGCGTCCTATAGATTAAAGTACTCAAAAGAGTTGTGAACCACAACATACATGCATAGCAATTGCATAATGAAATAAGAAGTAGATTACCAGAGGCATCCCATGAGCAAGCTCGATTAGAGCTTGATCATGGAAAAGTACAACCGGAGGAAGAACCGATAGGCCGGCCTCTCCTCCAATCCTCCCTCGCTCTCCATCTCGCTACTATCTAGATCTACTCTAGTTTAGAGAAGAGAGGAGAGCTCTCATCTCCAAACCCTAGCTTTTGCTCTGTCTATGAATAATGAATAAGGATTCAGAGGTGCCTGCTCTAGGGGCCAGGGTCCTGCTTATATAGCCCTTCCACATGAATGTGGGCCGTCGGATCAAACCGACCTTAATCGCATGGTTTTCCTTGATCCTCAAAGGCGGTGGAGCATAATCCACGAGGCGGAGCCTGATTGGTCCAGATGACAGGGCGGGCACCCAAGGGGGGAGGGCAGGCGCCCTGTCCCTGGGCCCGCTCGGCTTGCTGTTCGTTCGTGTGGCTTCTGGAGTCTTCTAGATGATAGAAAATTGCGTGGCACGTTAATATCTCTATGTAAACCCGACGTGTGGGCCTTTCCTCCATATTTCCTGATAACCCCCTGTAGAAATAGACAAACACCAAAACTTGTGGAATTCTGTCAGATAAAACCCTAAGTCTGGGTGTTGGTTGCATTTGGATCCTTTTCTTTATTTATTTTATGATTAAATTTGATACTGAAGGACCGTCAACAACTCTCCCAAGCTTACCTCTTGCTCATCCCTAAGCAAGGATGGACTCAAGAGTTTCTGTAGTGGTTTCATGCCTTAAAGGTACACATGCGTTCAAACAAGATCTTATCTCTGGGTTAGGGTAAACTATTAAGATTTAAACTTACTCATATTACCTTCCACCATGGGGCATGCAACCATCACTTGTGTCTTGAGCAGTTAAAAGATAGAATGGTCAAGTCAAGCGCCATGTCTCTTGTTCTTGATCAACTATAGCTCTAGAGTTTTTGTAGATTTTCAAAATAAAAGTCAGAGATTCCGTTGTATGACTCTCTCAAATCTCTCTTTTGTGGTATTTCTGGATCCTCACCAAGGTAGTGATGATATATGCCTTCTCTCAAAGTATGTAGTATTTTTGGTATGAGGCATAGTGACATTGCCTTCTCTCTCACCCTACTCTAATAAGGGTTTGATATCTGGAGCTCATAGGTGGGAGATAGCTAATACATACTTACAAGACATTTATTGCATAGTCCAACCATAGATCCAGAGAAACAAGTCAATAAGTCCAATCAAGATGTGCATGTGTGGCGAATGAATGGTGTATGGTGATGATGGTGAAAACAATGGTGAAAGTCTAATTCTACTCTTGCTCTTTTGAGGGATACATACCTTTCTTGCACTTTGAAGCTTTTTGAGGAGAATGAGATGCTCTATATTTTCTTTTTCTTTTCTCTCAGATGGGTATCTTGTACCCCTAATTCTACTGTCGGACACCTGTCATTTTTACCTCTCATCTTACTTTTTCTTTTCTTCGAGGTTCCGGGCACTTGCTCCTTTTTATTTCCTTGTATTTTTCTTTTTTCTTCTTCTCTCTCTCTCTCTTTTTTTTTAGAGCACTCACCCTCCTGGAATAATGTAGCAAGTGGTAGTAACCAAAATATCTCGAGCATTTATTTCACGGGGAATAACAGGGATAGGATAATGTTTTTGGCTATTCTCTCCTAGATAGGAGTAGAATAATTTTGGGTAAATCTGGAGATGGAAATTAGTGGATGTATGTGGATGCATACTTCTGGAGTAGAAGCAGCATGTATGAGTGAAAGTGCAAGTGAATCTTGATTTTAACCGCATGACAAGCTCCTAAGGGTCTACACAGCTTGACCACACTCAATGCTCATAAGCAGTAAAAAGTAAATGTATGGTTCATAGTCTAATAAGCATGTATATGTGGCTGTGGTAGGATTTTAAACTCTCATCATACAGGAACTCATCATGCAACATTTTAAAGATTTTCAAAGATAAAATTCTCTAGAATTCTAGCATCTCTAGGAACAGATAAATAGCAGCTCAACATTCCCATATCATATCCGTTAACGACTTAGACTTTAGATCAAGTACTCTTCCCACAAGTTCCGGTTTAGAGCAAATCTTAATTCATAACAGTCATGCCTAAACTTGAGAGAGAATTCAATTTTGAGAAATAGTCATGGTAGAGAAACTATTCATCATTTCCATGTGAGAGCTTATCATGAGGGTTCATAGCAAACTTTATTTATTTATTTATTTAGCAAACTAAGCAAAGATATATATAAGCATAAAATCTTTATTTGGGTTTTTATGATTATGCATCTTTTTATTATTTGAGTAAAGTATAAACGCGAGTAGAAACACTTAGCTAGATAAATGGGGATGCTCTCCCCCAAGCTAGATTTTGACGTAATTTTTTCTGATGTTGCTAGTAGGTGGCGGAGGTATATTTGAATGTCGGCAGCACCCTGACAGCGATTAGGATGTCCTCTGTCTGCTAGTCTTCTTTGATCCTTGAATTCTGTGGAGCTCAAATAGACAACAAAGCTTTGTGGAACTAGTTATGTGTTAGCATAAATATCTATCCTTTATCATGTTGAGCCTCCTCAATAAATATTACTCTCTTTGGTAAGATCATAAATTTATTTCTATATTTTCATTTTTATATGGCAGGAATATTTTTATTATTACGCCACCACAGTGAATGTACTTATGGGTTTTATGCCACGAGCATAGTCACATGGGGCTTACTGTTTTTAACATTTTTAATTTCTTTTCAAGATAGCATGATTAACTTACAAGCTATTAAGGAAAGTCAATAATTTAAGAGAAAAGAGAATGCAGAAAGGATAAATATGGATAACTACCGATTTTACCTTTCGGCGAGGGTTCAATGTTTTAAGTCTTCTGAACAAGACTTCTTACCGTGTTCATTCTTTAGGTGCGTCATTTGATTCAGGTGTGGACCTTGACGTCTGCACCTCTTGATACGGTGTCACCCATGTTCTTCATTTTCCCAATAGTTCGAAGTGTAACACCCTAGTGTTATGGTTGCATTAATCATGTGCATAGCATGAGCATCATCATCTACTCAAAGCATATCATGATCATCATCTATCTTGAGCCATGTCATTCCATGCAAATATGTGATTTAAATTGTTTAAGTAGTCTTCCCTTGCCTTTGCTTGAGTGAACCATGCTTGTGTTTGTGCTTTATGCCTTGGTAATTAGTTTATCTATGCTTAACTTAACCTTGGGAACAATGTTCATGTTGATCACTTCTCCAAAATAATCACTTAAGTCATACTTATACAAATAGGCCCTAGAAACCTCTTTTGCTTAGGCTTTTAAAAAGTGTTTCATAAAATGTTTGCATGTCCAAACTTTCTACAGAAAAGTTGTAGAAAATTTTATAAGGAACGAAAGTTGTTTTATGGCCATCTCATGAAAATGACCACATCTAGCTCAAATTTGACCCACAAGGCAAATTTGGGGCTGTTTCCAACACTTAGGAAATTTTCTAAGTCCTGGAATGAAAACAGTTTGCTCGATCAGTTTTGAAAACTCTATATATCTCAATCCAGGCCGATCTGGCTTTTGCTCTAGTTGACAATGTTATAGAACTCGTTTGGAACTCCAACTTTGTCAACTGCATCATCTCCTAATTCGCTCTGGTTTGGGAGATAATCACCGTCGAAGTCGCTCTGTCAGACCATCAGCGTTTGCTCTGAATCGGAGCCGAGCTCGTCGACGTGGCCGACCGGCGACAGAACTCCGTCGACATTTGGCGCCCGTACGCCGCTCCTGGCCCCGCTCGTCAGCTCCCAGCGTGCGCATGTCATCCACGGCGACGCCCCGAACGGAGTGGACACGTCCATTTTCTCTCTGCCTCGCCTCTCTCGCCAGAAGAGCGCCCGCAGCGAGCTCACCGTCGCGAGCTCACTCCGGCGAGCTCGTGTGCGCTCCTCGCTGCGTCGCAGTCCACCAAACTCCGCCCATAGCTCCGCCGTGAGCCACTCTCCACTCTCCACCCTCTAGCTCGCCGCGAAACCCACCGGTGAGCCGCCATTTCCTTCTTCCCCCAAATCGGGTCGCCGTGACCATCTTTTCCAGCGAGCTCAATGCTGAGCTCCTCGGAGCCTCCCATCTCCTTTGGTTAGGTTCTAGAGATAGCTTAGGTTCTTAGCTAGTGGTTGCACCTCTTGGTGGACGCTCTACCGAACCCACCGTCGCCGGACACGATGCGCAGCGCCGCCGTGTTTCCGCCGGAGATTGGGTCTCTCGTGGCCAGCGCGTTCCATGATGTTTCAAGCCAAGCCGCGTACCTAGGAAGCTTCTCCGTAGTCCACTGGTGCTGTAGGAAACCCTAGGTCACGCTCTACCGGCTTGAGGGCTCCGGCGTAACGCCGAGCACCTCCGCCGAGCCGCCATGATCGACGGCGAGCCATTTCTGGTGGCTCCGCCGTGGGGAAAAGGGGATCAATCGAGTCGCTAGAATCTGGAGATCACAATGGTGCCCTTGGTTTGGCCGGAGACCTCGCCGTTGCGGAGAAATCGCCGGCGAGAGTCGCCTCGGTGGTGAGGAAGATGACCCTGACATGCGAGGTCCACTGTTAGTGTCACCTCACTTCCCTCCTTTTCTTTTATTCAAATCCTGATTTTTGGCTTTCTTACAAAAATCATATCTCCTGTTTCTGAGATCCAAAAATTGTGAAACCAATTTTGTGGTATTCCATAAGATGGCTAGTTTTTAATAAAAATATAAAATGAACCATGTTTTCTGGGAAAAATAATTATTAGGATTTAATCTTGTTATTCATGAATAAATTCATATCTCTTGTTATACTGCTTATCTTGCTATGAAATTATTATGGTAGTCTCTGTGTGGTGTTAGAAGGCTATGATAAATATTTCATGATTTTTGGAGTACTGCTGCTTTGATATGTAATTTATGTTTGAAATTTGGCTTGTTTCTTTAATTAAATCATATAAAATAATTGGTGCTTATGCTGGTGCTCTACTTTTGGGACAAACTTGTTTATGGTATTGATAACCTGTAAATAATCTGAAATCTGCTGTTTGACACTTTGTAAGCCATGTTTCTGAATTTATGAAATAAACACCTTGTCACATGTTAAATGCATATCTTTAATTTGGGGTGTGAATTTGCTCTGAAAAATTTATGGTGATGCTTTGGTGCTGTACTTGTACTGCTGTAATATTTGTAGAGTTTTCTGAGCAATTTTATCAGTATCTTGTAATTATGCTCTTTTCTAGAATTAAATTAATAAATGCCTTGTTAATAAATATTTGGAGGTCATCATATGATGTTCTGGTTATCTTGTGGTGTGCTTGTGCTCATAAGACATGTGGTTGGCATTGTTTATGTTTTGGTTATGTCATTAAATAATTAATTGGTGGGCTAAAAGTTGTTCTGGACAGCAAGGAAGTAATTTACCTTTTGCTTAATGATAACTGAGTTTTCTGGGAAACTTGTCTAAATCAAAGTTGTTGTAAACTTTATGAACTAGCTGTGGTTTAAATTTGGGATTAATTGGCCTTGCAGTTTAAAAGTTATGGTTGTTCCAATTTGGGTTCCAGAAATAGGTGCTCTCTGTTTCCTAGGACAGAACCTGGAACTTTGTTTTGAAGGCTGGTTTAACTTATGAATCTTGCTATGAAGTTTAAAGATGAATTGTAGGCAATTTTATAAGCTTTCCAGAATGTCCTCACTCATGTTTGTTGGATCTGTCTAGTACTAGTTTTGGTCTGACTACTGAGCTGTCCTGTTTTGGGTGCTTGCTGTTTATAAGTTGACTTGTCTAGTTTGATCAATTCATGTGGATTTCTTGTAAGTTCACTTAGAAGTTACTCCGTAAATGAGTGTCTAGTGAGTTTATTTATGTATCCAGCATTCATCCTCTTTTATGCACGTCTTCTTATTAGTTGAGCATGCAATAGGTGCATCGGACGTGACCGCTTCCTTCGAGCTCCAAGCGAACCCCGAAGGCCAGGACGACAGCCAGGAGGTGGAGGTCCAGCAAGTCGGACTCGAGGAGCCCGAAGAAGAAGTTGAGTGCCCGAACCACAAGCCAGCCTCGTTCATGAAAGGCAAGCCCCGGAGCATTCTAAGCCTACCTTTACTTTTAAAAGTTTATTTAATATGTTATATCTATTGATGCATTAAGTATAGGAGTTGTGATGAAACCTTTGCTGCACTTTACTCCATCCTTGTCCAGATAACTTACCCTACCCTGGTTGTAGAGTTAGGATCGAGTAGCAGCTTAGCCATGCTTAATCGGTAGAAGTCGGGTGATTTCCTGTCACCTGCGCGATATAGGGTTGTGTCGGATCACGATGGTCTATATGTGCTATCGTGGATGGAACCTGATTAAATTGACTTAAACCGGGCGGAGTTTTGAAAGGTTGTAGTAACTCCGTCTGTGGCAGCTAAGGACCGACCGTTGTACGTCCTCTTGTCATGTTGAACGCATGCCTGACACTTAGTTGGCCGGATAACTCGTTCCGACCACGAAGCCGAGTAGTATGACTCAGGCCGGAAGACCGGCAAGTATAAAGTGCGCACTACCGGAGGAAGTGCGGTGTGCGGGGGACCATTGGCGTAAGCCCAAAGGCAGGTGAGTTAAAATTCCTGACCTCCCTGGCAGAGTGGTAGCCCTGGGAGTGCGGCGCTGATCGGAGCCGCGATTCCTGAGTCGTACCAAAGGTGACCCGTTGGCTCTCCGACGGGGGATGCTTGGGTGAGTGCTAGGAATACCCCTCCAGCTGGATAGGAATTCGATTCAAATCGCCGTCTCTCCCGGTCAGTGAGAACTTGACAGAGCAGCGGCAAACGTAGCATTCACTAATGAACTTGGTTCATGATAATGATGATAGCAAGGAAGAACATACGATGAACTTGATATGGTTATTATTGCTTGTAATAATCAAGTGAAGTGCTTTAGTACAGGTGCAAATCTAGTGGTAGGCTAATAATGAATAAAAATGATGCTTCCACAATAAGTTAGTTTTAATGCAAGCTTTTGGCAAATGTTGAGTCAACTAGCCCTAATTGAAATTGGCCTTGCATGATCCTTGGTGTCTTTTATGTTTTACTAGACGGGTAAGTCTAGCTGAGTATATTCTCGTACTCAGGGTTTATTCCCACCTGTTGCAGATGACATCTTTTATGACGGCTTCTGCAAGACCTGTCTCCATCCCGCTGGGGATGAGGACTAACCGTTGGGCACGGTTCTCTAACAAACTCGTACCTGTTGCTTTTGGAAGGATGGTGTAGACTCTGGCAATAACAAAAACTTGTGAACTGAACTTTGAACAAGTGTGTGTAATTATTTTGCTTTCGCTACTTTGAACATGTGTTGTAATAACTTAATGACTCCGATGTGGTGCCGCTTCGATGGCAATGAATGACTATGTAACATTCGTTGTATTTATGTTGAACTACTACGATCTTAGTTTGTCGCGAGTTGGTTTGAAATCCTGTTGACGGTCCTTAAGTATCAAATTTAATTATCAAATAAATAAAGAAAAGGATCCAAATGAAATCAACATCTAGACTTAGGGTTTTATCTGAAAGAATTCCACAAGTTTTGGTGTTTGTCTAATTCTGCAGGGGGTTATCGGGAAATACGAAAGAAAGGCCCACACGTCGGGATTACATAGAGATATTAACGTGCCACGCAATTATCTTACATCTAGAAGACTCCAGAAGCCACGAGACCGAAGCGGAGGCGAAACGGGGCCTGACCCTGGGCGCCCGCCCAGGTGATCAGGGCGCCCGCCCACCTGCTGAGGCCAATCGGAACTCTGCTTCGTGGGAGATCTCCACCGACCTAAAGGATGAATCTAAACCATACAATCTATGTCGGTTTGATCCAACGGCCCATATTCACTTGAAGGGACTATAAAACCAGACCCCCTGGCCCCTGCAGGGGAGAGCCTCTCAACCCTAATTCATTGTTCTTTAAGGGAGAAGAAGCCTCTGATCAAGATTAGAGCCACCACATCAATTAGACATCTTGATTAGCATAGCTACATAGGATTAGAACTAGAAGGAGTCGATCTTCGATTGGTTTCCGGATCTGTCAAGAGGATTCTTGGTAATTCTCTAATTGTGCTTCTAATTGCTTTCTAATTATCTTTGTTCTTCAATATTATGAATATGACTTTGTTCTATTTCAATATATTGCTTATGACTTTGTTGTACTTGCTTATATTCAAGATTATATTGTTCTTAGTTTATCATAGTTATGTACTTGGCTTAGTTAGATTGGATCTATATACATGCTTAGGATCGTATAGCGTTTATCCATCAGATCCATGGGTAAATGATATATATTGTGTAGGCGTGGTGCTTATACCGTATTTATCTGCGATTGTACCCAATATGCCAGATCGTGGGGTAGTTCGTGATAGTGACAGCTTCATGGATTCTTATATAGTCCCCCTCTCGTGTATTGGGCTGGCAGAGCAACGTTATTACAAGGGAGTGATTTCTATGTTTCTCATATTCCTTGCTAATATCACTATGCATGGGCGTAGTCTTGTCTCGCAATGATTGCTAAGTATGCTTGCACTAACTATGATATGCTAGACTATATAGTTGAGAATAACTTAGGGAATATTCTTGTAGTTCGTTCTAATACCATGCTAATGACTTTCTAGAGTATCTAATTGAGGTGCTTATCATATTTATTATGTGGCTAGATCAGATTAGTTATCCTTGTCACTATTCATTATTTCATATATCTTTTATGTGACACTTATCCCTGTATGAAGAGTTAGATATAATGTTCTCAATTATACATGCAATGATAGATGCTCAATCTCATATTCTATTCTGTAATCAATATTGATGATTGTTAATCCCTTCCCAGTGGTAAAAATATAAATAACGATACCTGGAATACTTCCCGGTTAAAATGCTACATTGGTATTAATCTGTGCGCTTGCAGATCCCATTCATTATTTATTTAGAAGAGCAATTGCATATTTCAATACCGCGTCTCTTATATCATGCTGGGGATGACAACTTGGCTTAAGTGGTGTGAGGGATAGGTTTGGCATTTTTGGCACCGTTACTAGATTTAGAAAACTAAGTCTACTTTTGGTAATGATGTTAAGAATACCCAACAAGCATTTTTGGCGCCGTTGCTGGGGAAGGTTGATTACTAATCAAGAATGGAATAAAAGATTTTGAGTTATCATTTGCATCACTAATATGATTGAGCTTATCTATTCTCTCATACAGTTTTACCCCGATATTTTTCTATTTTATCTTATGCAGGGGAATGTATGAATAGAAGACATCTTCCAGGAAATTTTGTTGACAATCCCGAAGCATTATTCAAGAAGACGAGAGCCAAGCTCAAGAAGAGATCATCAACACTTCAGCAAGAAGCTTCATCCAATCAAGAAGATCACCGGAACTTGTCTTCAGAGTTCGAGGCCATGGCGAACAAATCAATCTGCGAGTTCTCAGCTCCCACTACGGACAACATCCGCACTGGACCTACTGCAGAGATCGATGGCAACTTTTAGCTCAAGCCTGGACTTATCAACATGGTGCAATCCAACCAGTTCTGTGGGAAGGCACACGAAGATGCTAGTGCTCATCTACAACACTTCCTGGAGATTTGCAACACATTTACCATATCAGGAGTTTCCAAAGATGCTATACTACTTCGCCTCTTCCCATTCTCACTGTTAGGAAGAGCGAAGCAGTGGTTCTACGCTACAAAGGAGAAGAATACTACGTGGGCACTCTGCTCAACATACTTCCTGGCTAATTCTTTCCCATGGGCAAGACCAATGCTCTCCGTGGGAAGATTACAAGTTTTCAGCAACAAAATGATGAATATGTTCCAGAAGTATGGGAGCGCTTTCAAGACTACATCCTAGAATGTCCTCATCATGGAATGGAGAGTTGGCTACTGATGCAGACGTTTTATCATGGGCTTGGCAACAGTGCCTGAGAAACAATGGATGCTGCAGCTGGAGGAGCATTCTTATCACTTACTATACCACAAGCTACAGCTCTTGTGGAGAAGATGGTGTCCAACCAAAGCTGGAATGAAGAGAGGACCCAGACACACAAGAGAGGTGGAGGTATGCATTAGCTGAAGGAGGTAGACATGCTGTCTGCAAAGCTAGACCTGCTCATGAAGAAGCTCGACGATAGAGCTGGAGACAAGAAAGAAGTTATGCACATCTACGACTCTCACATGACTTGTGAGGAGTGTGGAGATACTGGACACTCAGGCAATCACTGCCCTGAGATACTTGAGGATGTGAACTACATCAACAACAACAACAACTACTACAACTGTCCTCAACAAAATCAAGGTTGGAATCAACAGAGGCCTAACTACTCAGGTAATTATCAAGGTAACAATTCTTACAACAATAATAACAATTTTCCACCTCTGAGAGAGTTAGTGTCTAATCAAGGAAAGCTAATGGATAACCTATCTAAGAAATTGGCATCTAATGATAAAATGCTAGAAAATATAAATAATAGAATGGATAATTTCTCTACTGCCATCAAGAATCAAATTAGCTTTAATAAAATGATTGAATCTCAGTTAAATCAAATAGCTGCTGCTGTTCCCGTTACTAGCCCCGGTATACCATCACAACCGGAAGGATTAGAATTTGCAAATCTTGTAGACATGTTTGATGCAGGTAATAATTGGAGTAACCCCGTCACTGAATTCACTACTGACCTTCTGCCGGTCAAGAAAGGCGATCCAGGACGCCCCGTCATCCCAATCTCCATCGGCATGGTGGACGTCCCAGAAGCACTCTGCGACTTTGGCTCTAGTGTCAACATTATACCCAGGGTACTCTATAAAAAATTCTTTACGTATCCTTTATTAGAAACAACCATGTGTTTGCAGTTTGCAGATCAGACGATAAGTTTTCCAAAAGGAATATTGAAGAACCTTTGTGTCCGAGTTGGTACCTTGTACGCCCAAGGAGACTTCGTAGTGGTAGAGAACGGAAATGATGAGAGGGCACCCATCATCTTATGGAGGCCATTCTTGAACACCGCGGGAGCTATCATCTACGCTAGTGCTGCCAAGATCAGTTTCTACATCAAAGGGAGGAAGGAGACATTTTTCTTCAAGAACAAGACTACACAAATCCCAGATCAATCCAGACGTGAATCAAGGAAGAGGACCAACAGGAGGAATAGGAACAAGCAAGTGTGGACCGAGTCAGCTAAGATGGTCACTGTAATTCATGGAGGCCAAGATCATCAACTTAAGTCACCGTTTTTTACCAAGAAGGACGACCCAGGAATGCCAAGCTTCTACTGCTCCATAAATGGATACAACTTCTACAAGGCAACTTGTGACACCGGATCGGGCGTCAACATAATGGCCGCAGTCACCTATCGGCTCTTGTTCGGAACCATGCCACTAAGACCAACATACATTCAACTTCGGATGGCAGATTAGACATTTCGAGAAGTTAAAGGAATAGTAACTGATGTCCCAGTCAAAATAGACGATCACTTTGTCTACACAGACTTTCAAGTTATTGACATGGGAGAAGACGAGTATGATCCACCCATCATCCTTGGAAGACCGTTCCTCAGCACCGTTAAAGCAATTATCTACATTAGAACCGGAGAAGTCCATATGCACTTCCCCTCAGAGAAGGTACGCCATTATTTTACTGACCCTAACTACATCGTTGAAGAATCTAAGCAGGTAAGAAAACAACGCAACCGCAACCAGTGGAGGCAGATCATCAAGGATGGATGGGTAGACTATGAAGGAGAAGTTGTAAAGTCAGAAGACGTAGAGTTTAAACAGAATTATCCAGAGGAGATCGTAGCACCGAGTCAGGTGTGGAAAGAGAAGATAACTATACATGAAGAGGAGGCGCTGCCGGAAGTACCGACTCCGCCACCCAACGAATCCCAGGACAATTGAAGAAAACGGAGAGTCACGTTCGGAGGACTTAAAAACACCGAACGCCTTGCCAAAAAGGTAAACTTGGTAGTTATCCTTTCCCTTTCAATTATTTCAACTAGTTTACTTAGTTAATTATGTTCATACTATCCTAAAAAGAAAATAAAAATGTGAAAAACAGTAAGCCCCATGTGAGTAGACGAGTGGCATAAAACCCATAAGTACATTCACCGTGGTGGCATAAAAATAAAATAAATATTTCTTGTCTGCTTTATAAAATGAAAATATAAAAACAGGGAGTAATAATTATTAAGGAGTCTCAACATGATAAAGGCTAGATATTTATGCTAACACTTAATCAGTTCCACAAGTTTTGTTGTCTATTTGAGCTCCACAGAATTTAAGAATCGAGAAGACTAGCAGACGGAGGACATTCTAATCGCTGTCAGAATGCTGCTGACTTTCAAATACACCTCTGCCGCCTGCTAGCTACATCAAGAGAAATTATGTCAAAATTCAGCTTGGGGGAGAGCACCCCCATTTATCTCGATAAGTATTTCTATCTTTATACTTATATTATATTAGAATATTAAAATACATAAACTATGAAAAACCAAATAAAGATTTTATGCTTACATATCTTTTGCTTAGTGTGTTTAATAAATAAATAAAGTGGCTATGCTAATCTGTATCTAAATAAAATTCAAACATGGATATAATGAATAGTTGCTCTACCTAATTTGCAAATTTTAAGTTCTCTCTCAAGTTTAGATATAACTGTTATAATTTAAAGCTTGCTCTAGACCTAAACTTGTGGGATGAAAACTTGATCTGAAGTCTAAGTTGTTAACGGATATGATATGGGAAGGTTGAGCTGCTGTTTATCTGTTCCTAGAGATGCTAGAATTTTGGAGAATTTTATCTTTGAAAATCTTTAAAATGTTGCATGATGAGTTTCTGTATGATGAGAGTTTAAATTCCTACCACAGCCATATATATACATGCTTGCTAGACTTTGAGCCACACATTTACTATTTACTACTTATGAGCATTTAGTGTGGTCAAGCTGTGTAGACCCTTAGGAGCTTGTCATGTGGTTAAATCAAGATTTCACTTGCACGTTCACTCATATATGCTACTTCTACTTCGGAAGTACCATCCACATATATCCATCCATTTCCATCTCCAGAATCACCCAAAAAAAATATTCTACTCCTAATCCGGGAGAGAATAGCCAAAAATATATTTCTGTATTTTCCCTGTGAAATAAATGCTCAAGTTATCTTGTTACTACCACTTGCTATATTATCTCAAGAGATGAGTGCTCTGAAAAAACGAGGAAATAAAAAGGAGCAAGTGCTCGGAACCTCGAAAGAAAAGAAAAAGTGAGACGAGAGGTAAAAATGGACAAGTGTCCGACAGTAGAATTAGGGGTACAAGATACCCACCTGAGAGAAAAGAAAAAAATATAGAGCATCTCATTCTCCTCACAAAGTTTCAAAAAGCAAGGAAGGTATGTATCCCCTCAAAGAGCAAAAGTAGAATTAGACTTCCATCACCGTTGTTTTCACCATTGTTATCACCATCATCACCATACACCATTCATTCGCCACACATGCACATCTTGATTAAACTTATTGATTTGTTTCTTTGGATCCATGGTTTGACTATGCAATAAATGTCTTGTAAGTATGTATACTTTATCTCCCACCTATGAGCTCCAGATATTAAAGCCTTATTAGAGTAGGGTGAGAGAGAAAACAATGTCACTATGCTTTATACCACAAATACTACATATCTTGAGAGAAGGCATATACCATCACTGCCTTGGTAAGGATCCAGAAATACCACAAAAGAGAGATTTGAGAGAATCATACAAGGAATCTCTGAGTTTTATTTGAAAATCTGCAAAAACATCAGAACTATAGCTGATCAAGAATAAGAGACATGGCACTTGGCTAGACCGTTCTATCTTTTAACCACTCAAGACAGAAGTGACGGTTACAAGTCCCATGGTGAAAGGTAAAGTAAGTAAGTTTTAAGTCTTGACAGTTTACTCTAACTCAGAGATAAGATCTTATTTAAAAAGCATGTGTACCGTCAATTTTTAAAGATATTGCAACAACTTATGATCCATAGCTGAGTCTATCCTTGCTCAGGGACGAGCAAGAGGTAAGCTTGGGGGAGTTTGTTGACGGTCCTTAAGTATCAAATTTAATTATCATATAAATAAAGAAAAGGATCCAAATGAAATCAACATCTAGACTTAGGGTTTTATCTGATAGAATTCCACGAGTTTTGGTGTTTGTCTATTTCTGCAGGGGGTTATCAGGAAATACGAAAGAAAGGCCCACACGTCGGGATTACATAGAGATATTAACGTGCCGCGCAATTATCTTACATCTAGAAAACTCCAGAATCCACGAGACTGAAGCGGAGGCGAAACGGGGCCTGACCCTGGGCGCCCGCCACCTGCCGAGGCCAATCAGAACTCTGCTTCGTGGGAGATCTCCACCGACCTAAAGGATGAATCTAAACCATACAATCTATGTCGGTTTGATCCAACGGCCCATATTCACTTGAAGGGACTATAAAACCAGACCCCCTGGCCCCTGGAGGGGAGAGCCTCTCAACCCTAATTCATTATTCTTCAAGGGAGAAGAAGCCTCTGATCAAGATTAGAGCCACCACATCAATTAGACATCTAGATTAGCATAGCTACATAGGATTAGAACTAGAAGGAGTCAATCTTCGATTGGTTTCCAGATCTGTCAAGAGGATTCTTGGTAATTCTCTAATTGTGCTTCTAATTACTTTCTAATTATCTTTGTTCTTCAATATTATGAATATGACTTTGTTCTATTTCAATATATTGCTTATGACTTTGCTCTACTTGCTTATATTCAAGATTATATTATTCTTAGTTTATCATAGTTATGTACTTGGCTTAGTTAGATTGGATCTATATACATGCTTAGGATCGTATAGCATTTATCCATCGGATCCATGGGTAAATGATAGATATTGTGTAGGCGTGGTGCTTATACCGTATTTATCTGCGATTGTACCCAATATGCCAGATCGTGGGGTAGTTCATGATAGTGACAGCTTCATGGATTCTTATATAGTCCCCCTCTCGTGTATTGGGCTGGCAGAGCAACATTATTACAGGGGAGTGATTGCTATGTTTCTCATATTCCTTGCTAATATCACTATGCATGGGCGTAGTCTTGTCTCGCAATGATTGCTAAGTATGCTTGCACTAACTATGATATGCTAGACTATATAGTTGAGAATAACTTAGGGAATATTCTTGTAGTTCGTTCTAATACCATGCTAATGACTTTCTAGAGTATCTAATTGAGGTGCTTATCATATTTATTATGTGGCTAGATCAGATTAGTTATCCTTGTCACTATTCATTATTTCATATATCTTTTATGTGACGCTTATCCTTGTATGAAGAGTTAGATATAATGTTCTCAATTATACATGCAATGATAGATGCTCAATCTCATATTCTATTCTGTAATCAATATTGATGATTGTTAATCCCTTCCTAGTGGTAAAAATATAAATAACGATACCTGGAATACTTCCCGGTTAAAATGCTACATCGGTATTAATCTGTGCGCTTGCAGATCCCATTTATTATTTATTTAGAAGAGCAATTGCATATTTCAATACCGCGTCTCGTATATCATGCTGGGGATGACAACTTGGCTTAAGTGGTGTGAGGGATAGGTTTGGCATTTTTGGCACCGTTACTAGATTTAGAAAACTAAGTCTACTTTTGGTAATGATGTTAAGAATACCCAACAAATCCTTCGTGATTTCAGTTGACTACCGGGATTATATGGGCTCAAGTTTGGAAACTTGATTGCTTGTCGATCGTTTCAACACTTGAACTCTTATAATTTGGTCGGTTCTGTGACAGCTGGCATCGGAGCAAGTTCAGCATTATAAATGCAGCGTTTGTGTATTTAAAAACAAAAGAGTTTTTATATAAAATGGTAAATCAACACTTAAGTTATGCCAGAGGTCGAATCCTCCTTGACCATATAAGGACAATAGGTGGCTATTTAAGTACTGACTTGGGGGGTTTTATTTATGCATCTCAGGCAGTACTCAGGTATGGATGTGTGATGACCGCACTATGCTACCCTGTGGTCTAATGGTGGAGGTAGCCTTCATATGTGAATTAGCCACATATGTTGCTAGATTTAAATTATGCAACGTCGCACCTACGCTCTGGTAAGTGTGAGCTGTGAGAGCATGATCGTCCAAACGGCGGTCTAGGGAAGTGTTCGTGGTGGTTTTCTGGAGTGGTCACATGTCAAAACTGTGGAACCACGAAAGAAATTTAATTGGGGAGCATTTAATTTCTTGGGTAGCTGTGGTGTCATTGTTTGTGCATGTTGGGCATGTCCAAGCAATGTGCACTTAGTTTACTGCTTTCTTGAGTGATATATTGGAAACTGTTGGGCTGAAATGAAGTTTTCTGCAGGTACTCTAACAGCGCACGTGTAAATCGCTAGTTATCGTATCGAGAGACGAATGTATGCCACCGTATATCCATTAGAATACTAATTTTTCTAAGTTTGGGAGGACGTACAGTTCGTGCATGCATCATGTTGCATTCATACATACATTCTGTCTACTCCTTCCTTTACAATGTCGTCCCTTTTAATTAAATAAATAAATGTTGCTTAAACTAATCATGTTTTACCCATGGTTTTCCTATTTCTTTCCACAGATGGACGTGCCCACTTCACCTCGCCCCAGTGACACTTTCTTGAGCGAGTTTGGCACTCCTACCTTGCTTTGGAGAGTGCTACAGTCTGTGGGGTACGCTGAGCCACCTCAGTATTCTGGGTGGGAGGTGGATATGACAGGGGAGTTGTAGTGGTTTGCTATGCAGGGAGTTGTCCCTCCACACGGGGGCAGGCCTGCATGGACAGGGTGGACCTGTAACTCGGATGGGCAGACTCCTTAGGAAGCAGCTCAGGTTGCAGCCCAGGCTATGCTGCTCAATATTTGTCAGAGGTTTGGTGATGAGCTGATAGGAGGACCAGCGGCCTCCATTCCCCGTGCTGACCCAGCAGCAGCGGAATGGAAACAGGCTAATGGTTGTGCTTTGGTTCGAGGCAGGGGAGAGAGAGCTGAGAGTTCTAGTCCTGCTATGAGTGCTATGATGGCTGTGCTCAAGCTGATCAGTCAGCGAGAGGGCACCTATGCACAGGTGATGGTGGCTGTTCGCCAGGCTCAGGAGATGCAACGGAAGGCTGAAAAGTGTGCTCGCAAGTTTCGCAAGCAAGCTAGGCTTCTGGAGCAAGCTCAGAAGGACCGCAATGACTGGGAAGGCATTGCGGAGTACCGTAGGTAGCAGTGGGTGAAGGCCATTAGAGAGAGAGATCATAAGCAGGATCAGATGAGCCAGTTGTCTCGAGAAAGGGAGACAATACAGGAGCGCTTGGTGCAGGTTACTCGTGAGAGGGACACTGCACTCAGTGTGTCGGAGAACAGGCGCCAGGCTTGGGAGATGCACCGGATTCAGTCGCTTTAGTGGGAGAACTATCTACAGGATCAGATTGAGGCTGGTCTTGTGGAGATTCACCGTCTCAACAACTTGCTACACCCTATTCCTCGCCCTATTCCCGTGTACCCGGTGGTGGGACCTCAGGTGATTGTGGCCGATGATGATGGTATGGAGGTCGATGGACCAGCACCCGCTGCACCACCCTTGCACGAGGACGTGGAGGACGAGGAGCTTGAGCCAGTTAGCGACGAGGATGGAGAGGCGATCTTCGACGCTGACTCGGACGACGAGCCTCGAGTGTAGGGAGTAGTGGATAGTGTCATGTGAGGATCTTTTGTAGTCTGGCAGCTAGCGGTGATGCTTTTGTACCCATGTTGTAATCTGGAACTTTGACCTTGACTCATGGCATGTACTGGGATGGTGTAATAACTTTGTGGACCCAATGTGCAATCTTAACATGTTCGTTTTGTTATGACGATGTTTTCCGTTGTGGTGCATATTGCGGATATCTCTGTCATATGTTGGATTGGTGATGTTGTTTTGTGGAATTGAATTATTGTGCCTTTCTGTAAAGCTATTCTCTCGAATACTTTCAGGCATAAATATAAGTTCTTCTGCGGCAAATCTTGTCATCATCAATGCTCACTGACTATGTATTTGCAGATGTCTCGTGGCACCCGAGGTGCGGAACAGCGTGCAAACATGAATCCACCCCCTCCTCCTCCACCACCAAATCCAGCTGAGCTGATGCAAATGATGGTGGAAAATCAGAGGATGCTCACTGAGACCATCAATCGGATGGCGAATCAGGGTGGTCGTCATGCACATGAAGGGCCAGCTCCTAACCAGTACAGTAGCTTCAAGGACTTCATGGATACGAAGCCCCCACCTTTCAGAGAAGCTGAAGAACCCCTTCAAGCTGAAGAATGGCTGAACACGGTGGAACAAAAGTTCCGCTTGCTTCGGTTGACTGAAGGTTTGAAGGCAGAGTATGCAGCTCATCAACTGCAAGGTCTAGCAGGCATCTGGTGGAATCAGTATCGGGAAGCTCTTCCAGCCGACACTGTGCTTGACTGGAATCTTTTCCGTGAGGCTTTTAAGGGGCATTTCATTCCTCCTGGTGTCATAGAGATGAAGCATACTGAGTTCATGCAGTTAACTCAGGGTAACAAAACTATGAAGGAGTATTTGCATGCTTTCAATCATTTGTCTAGGTATGCTCCTGAGTTTGTGAACACTGAGGCGAAAAAGATTGCTAACTTCAAGCAGGGTCTTGCCCCCAAGTTGCTGAAGACTATGGGCCGCACTAAGTGTGCAACTTTCAATGAGTTTGTCAGTGATGCTCTCACTCAAGAGAACTATAACACTGTGTACATTGCGACCAAGACTCGCAAGAGGGCTTTTGAAGCCGGGGCAGGGGCATCTCAGTCCAAGGCTCCAGGGGCAGCTAGACCACCGATCTGTGCTCCAACCCCTAACCAGCGTTATCGCCCGCCTATGAAGAAGAATCAGGCAAAGACGGGTTTCCGCAAGGGGTACTCTATTGCTCTTCCTAGGGGCAACACGGGTCCCAACTATGCCAAGACTCCACCTGCCAACCGTCCATGCTGGAACTGCAATCAGACCGGGCATTGGTAGAGCAACTGTCCTTACCCACCAAAGAAGGTCAACCAGGGGAACGTCCGCCAGGGGCGTGTTCACCACACCACTGTGGAAGCAATCCCTGCTGGTGAGGTAGTTACGGCTGGTATGTTTCTGGTTAACCAATGTGACGCACTTGTGCTTTTTGATTCAGGAGCATCGCATTCTTTTGTGAGTTCCGAATTTGTGTCTAAGCATAATCTCAAGGCATTTACACCTGATAAGGGCAGTTATTGTAT
Source organism: Sorghum bicolor (assembly GCF_000003195.3). Classification (NCBI taxonomy): domain Eukaryota; kingdom Viridiplantae; phylum Streptophyta; class Magnoliopsida; order Poales; family Poaceae; genus Sorghum; species Sorghum bicolor. Next base: position 38,517,031 of record NC_012874.2, on the reverse strand, counting down.
TAGTGCTGCGGGAAATGTTATTTCCACCAATCAAGTGGTTTTGGGGGCAACTCCGGAAATAGGAGGCCGTCAGTTTCTTGCTGATTTGGTTGTTCTACCCGGTGTGGGCATAGATGTAATTTTGGGGATGAAGTGGATGAGTGGCAATGGAGTTCTTATCGACACCACCACTCGTGTAGTGATGTTGAAAGACCCGAATACCAAGGAGGCATTTCTAGTGCAACTCCCTCGTGATATTCAAATCCGTAGCACTGTGAATGCAGTTACATCTAAGGCTATTCAGGACATTCCGGTGGTGTGTGAGTTCCCGGATGTATTTCCTGATGATTTGCCCGGGCTTCCTCCGGATCGGCATGTGGAGTTCAAAATTGAATTGATTCCCGGTACCGCTCCTATCTCTACAAGACCTTATAGAATGCCACCCAATGAGCTAGCTGAGCTTAAGACCCAGTTGAATGAGTTGTTGAAGAAGGGTCTTATCTGTCCTAGTTCGTCTCCATGGGTTTGTCCGGCCATCTTTGTGAAGAAGAAGGATCAATCTTTGCACATGTGTGTGGACTATCGTCCCCTAAATGCGGTGACCATCAAGAATAAATACCCTCTTCCTCGCATTGATATTTTGTTTGATAAGTTGTCTAAAGCCAAGGTATTCTCCAAGATTGATTTGCGATCTGGGTACCATCAGATCAAGATCCGTCCTGAAGATGTACCTAAGACAGCTTTCTCGACGAGGTATGGGTTGTATGAGTATCTCGTCATGTCCTTCGGTCTTACAAATGCACTATAACACTCTAAAATTTTTAATTTTGGATTGTTATTAGAAAACACAAAATTAAATAAGGATTTAAATTTTTTTCTAAAATATTACAAGATTTTTATTAATTACTGTTATTACAAAATGAGAAGAATATGAAATTTTAAAACTTTTATAAAATTAAGTGAAGGGTGTTTTGTTTTGTTGTTGTGTGCTTTGTGCCCTAGTTTTGTTTGGCTTGTGTTAGAAAAATGAATTTCAAAATTTCCAGCAAGCCACGTTTAGGTCCTTTTGGTTTTCGGAAAAATAAAACTCCAAAAGTCATTGAAAACTAATTTAGATTTGAAATGGGAAAACACCTTGAAAAAAATGTTTTTAAGAAAATATATTTCCAAAAGTAGTCTAAAAACAAGTTCCAAAATGATATCAGACTTTTGAATTCAAAAATGGTTTGAAAATTTGTTTAGCAAAATAGCTTAGAAATTATGTTTTATAAAAAGAAAAGGTTTTCTTTTCCTCTCTCTTTTCGGCCTGCTTCAGCTGGCCGTGTAGCCCACAGCCGGCCTGCTCTCTAAGCACGCACCCCTGCTCGCCCTTGGGCCATGACCCAGGTCGCGTGGCCCCGCCCAGCCAAGCGCAGCAGCGCCAGCCCGCTTCGCCGGAGCCGCTGCCACGTGGGACCCGCCTGCCAGCTCGCACCGTGCCGCTGACGCCCCGACCCCACGCGTCAGCCGTCTTCCCCAACCTCCGTCCGCTTCGGGCGGATGGAAACGCCGCCGCCGCCTCGGGTGTGGGCCCGCGCGCCTCCCGAGGTTCACCCGAGCCTATAAAAGCCCTTAGCCCTGTGCGCCGCACGCCCGCCGAACTCTACGAAGCCCTAGCCGCCATCCCGACTCACCGAATCCCTAGCCGAAGTCGAGCCGCCTCCATTGCCGCCGATTCGAAGCTCCGACCGCCATCTCGCTCGTCCTTCTGCAGTCGTCCACCGCCGGTAAGTGTTTACCCGAGCTCCGCATGTTCTCTAGGGTCACGTCGGTATCCTTTTCACGCGCCCTCTCCCTCCCATCACGTCGCGCGTGCTCACCGGAGCATCGCCGCAGGCACGGAGCCGTGCCACCGCGTGGCCCGCGCATCTCGGCGGTGCCCCGCCGTGACCACCGAGCGCCCCGAGTCCGCCTGCTCGCGCACCGCCCGCCCGTGCGCTTTGCGCGGCTCGCCGAGCCCTCTGGAGCCGCCGTGGCGAGCTCGGCCGGAGCGGCCATTGCGCCGCCGCCAGCGCCCCCTCCCCGGTCCACCGTGGACCGGTGGACCAAGCGCCCTGCGCCTCGGTCCAAGCAGCCCCCGTGGACCGGCCAGTCCCGTCGCGACACGTGGCCGACCAAACTGGCCACACCAGCGCCGCCCTGGCGTTTTTGCAAAAACGCCCTTGCGTTTTTTAGAAATTAACCCACAGTCCTGAGTAGTTCATAGATAATTAGATTTAAGTCCTGTTTTTAGCAGTTTAGCCCCTGGATGCATTGCTTTTTGTAGATTAAGTCCAAAAGGCTTTCAAAAATCAGTTTTAATTATTTAAAATACGAAAATTAGTTTAGTTTATTCACAGTTTTGCCACCGATCTAGTTTTGGCCATAGAATGCGCGTTTTAATTCCGATTGAGCCCGTTCTCGTCACGTTAGTTTCGTATCGTCGTAAACTACGCTTTAGGAGTAAATAGTTACCTCGTTTGACCATTTAGATTTTCACCATAAATACAAAATAATTAATGTCTAACTAATTGCCCTTTTAATCTACAAAGAACAATTTAGGTTTACACTTTGGTATTTTCTTTTATAATCTAATATCAACTTTGTTAATTTTAACCTAAGTATTTATTAACTATGATTCTTTTAGTTAAACACAAATTATATAATTAATTTGTTTAATATTTATTTAATGACTTTTTGATTAAAAGCAACTTAGGTTTATAATTTGATCTTTTGTAAATAAATAAATGCCCATGTTATTAATATCAACCTTAATGTTTCTTTATTAATTATAACTTGATTAGTTTAAACATGATATATAATCACTTGATTAGTTGCTTTCATATATGCTATATTTCAAAAAAAAACTATAAATGCTTAATTGGCTTCAATGGTATATAGTTATTTATAAATAAATTACGACCAGCGTATAGTTGTCTTCTCCATTACACTTCCAACCTTGAAAGTCGTGTTCGCTTAACGATAGCTTCGTTCTGAATCGTTCTTGCGTTGTCACGATCGTAGCCATATCATTTAGTGCGCTCTTTCTAAGCTTTGTCTGTTTATGTTGCTTGATTGCTATGAGTAGAAGAAACGTGGTTCATCAACAGTGAAGATCAGGAGCTGAGGGCCGACAGCTGCAGTAGAAGCTAAAGATCAGAAGATAGAAGCCAAGAAATTCTGAGCAGATATACACTAGGAATAAAGGCAAGTGCAGACACCCTTTGATCATATTGTAACTATGAACTTTAAATACATTTACTTTCCACTGCATGTGTCTTAATACTGCAAACCCTAAGGACATGACTAGCCCTCTACTATATTCCTTATACTCCTGGGTTTATACATGGGTAGAGTAGTGAACAGTAGTTATGCTTAGCTGCTCTACTCATCTAATCTATATAGTAATAAAAGTAATAATCTTGATCAATGAATTCTTCAATGATGAATAATGTTTAAATGATGAACAATGGTCACTTCGGTGATGGAGATGTTGCGGTGCTTGCGAGCATCGTGGTTTGGTTGAGAAAAGGGGGAGCGGGTACTGTTGGTGGTCCGGTTTGCCGGGCGTACCCGTCTCTGCTCTCCGTAAGGACTTAGTCAGGGAGCGGCCCCCTAGGACATACAGTGCAGCTCCAAGCTATATAGCTCTGGCTTGACTAATTATCAGGACCTCTGCTGGTAGGGTGTTACTTTCCGGGTAGGCGTCAGGAAGTAGCTTGGGTAATGAATATTAAGTTAGCGGCTGCTCGGTACGCCATGGCTATCGGTATCGACTGTCGAGCGCCCCGACGAAAACTTGCGAGTGGCATCCTATTAGTTGGACCCTGTGAAAGGTCTCGTAGTGAAACCCTGCCTGCTCACCTCGGTAGTGTTTTGGGGAGTCGCGACCCCGGGCAAATGGGAATCACGACTTGGAGTGAAAGTGCACACCTCTGCAGAGTGTAAAACTGATATATCAGCCGTGCTCACGGTCACGAGCGGCCCAGACCCTCACTTGATGAGCAAATTGGATTCACTGGATACTTGGAGGCGAAACTTGGTTGAGGTTGCTACCTCATGCTTTGGCGGAATGGCTATTCTGTGTTGGCAGGATTGCTATCCTGTTTTCTTTACTGGGATAGCTATCCCATGACCTTAATGGGGTTGCTACCCTGAGTTATTATCCGAGGTTGCTACCTCGGTGATCTTAATAATAATAATTATTATAAAGATGACTAATAATATTGTTAATTAACCTTCATCTAAATAAGGGTTGGGATGCTTCACTCATATTTAGAATAGGTTGTTTTAATAAAAGAATTGTAATAAAAGTGTACCAACTTAAAAGCTCACCTGCAGTCAAACAGTGTCAGTTTTTTCTTTGATTAAGCCTTGCATGTCATTATACTTTTCGCCTGTACTTGTTGAGTTCGACATGAACTCACCCTTGCTATTTCCCCCCACACTCCAGTGTGTAGTAAAGTGCTGCTCAGAAGAAGGATAAAGATGCTATGGAGTTTTCTAGAAGCTTATGAGAAGTGCTGGGCGTACGGAGCCCCCAGTCAACCGTCCCTGAGAAGATTGGAGCATAAGAAGTTTAGCTACTATTTCCGCGTACTCTGATGTTTGTAAGTGTTAATATAAATATGTTTTCCACTATATATAACATTGTTTTTGATATTTCTATTCTTTGTTGTATGTGTGGACTTCCTGGGCACACATATGACGACTCTGGTCTTATTTTAAAAGCCAGGGTATGACAGGAATGGTATCAGAGCAATGTTGACTGTAGGACGTATGCCTAGATAGCACTGGTCGATTTCTAAAGCTTATTTTGATATAAAACTATTTTCTTATACCTTGACTTTTTGATTCTGACTATTTCCTCCCCCTTGTCATTTTGTATCCCCTCCTTGAATAGCTTCCTTTGAGCTATTTCTATTCATCTCCTTGGCTTTTGTTTAGTTGTTTTACTCAAGTTTTTAAAACTTATTTTATTCCAAAATTCGATGGCCCTTTATCATCTCGGACTTGCCTTTTAGGATGACCACCACTGTTGAAGAAGCATGTGTAGTATCATTGATGTGATGCGTGCTTGTTTTGCTTGGTTTGTTGTTTGTGTGTTGTCTTTGTTCTAGTGTTTTGAAGGAGGCCTAGAAGAAGTTGTTTGAGGGTTAGCTCGATCTTTGCTAAGTGGGGTAGTGATCTCTCTTATCCTATCCATCTATTGTCAATCATGATCCTCTCCACCTATTTTCTCTCACTCCATATCCTGCTCTTTGTCAATACTACTCTAGCTCATTCTTCTATTGCCTAATGTCAGATGGTCGACGCCAGTGATGATGTCAAAGGAATTAATACCAGTGATCAGAGTCAACAAATACCTTCTACAACACAACTAAGTAGTGCACAGGTGATAGCCTGGCAAGCTCAAATCCTAGAGATGGCAGCTGATCAGATGGCCAGACTCCAGAAGCTTTTGATGGTACAAGCTATACTTCTCCAAGGTGAAATTGAAGAAGCTTACATCAAATGTCAGGAAGACCCAACTATGCTACCCTTGTCCCTAATGAACGAGGAGAAGCCCTTGTCTACACAGGATCAAGTACAAAGTGGAGTGGGACCACAAAAAGATTCTTAGCTACCTTTAAAGAAGACCATGACCAAAACTCAGGAAGGAGCAATGAAGAGACAAGTCGTAGAAGCCTGGAAGAACATGAAAGCTAAGAAAGATGGTATTAACGAGGCACTTGGGATTCAAGAGCCGTGTAATTGCTGCAGATATTATGGTTTACCATGTCTTCAGAACAAGTCAAGTGAAGGCAAGATTGAGGTACCCCAGGATCAACAAACTGAATGGAACAAGAAAAGGAAGGCAATCTCCCTAGAGCCACTATTAAGTGAGCCAAATTTGAGTTTTACATCACAGCTACCTTTAGTCCCAAACTCGCATCAGACACATTCATATCTTGAAGAGTTAGATGCCCCTTCGGCTACACTTGCTATGCCAGAGATATGCCTAGATGGATGGACCATCACCTACACAGAACTTCATCCTCGAAAAAGTAATCAAGCTAAGAAGTGAAATAATGAAGAGACTTCATTGAAGGTGGACCCTCAGAACCAACAAGTTAGTAGCACTTTAGTTACTCCCGACACATCAATTCGAGGAGCTCAATGTCAGGATAGCACCAATGTTAAAACTGTTAGCAATGCTTGTTACCAGTGTCACGAAGAGGGACATCACAAGAAGCATTGTCCAAAGAAGTACCCAGTTCATGACTACGTTAATGGTAGATTGAACCATGTGGATCTGTGTACTGCTCGTAAAGCACAAAATGTGGTGTTTGGATCAATTCTAGTAAACTCAACTCCGGCCACTGTTTTGTTTGACTCAAGTTCTTCACATTCCTTTATCTCGAGTAAATGTGTTGCCGATCATAAGATGCTTATGTTGGAAATGAAGAAACCCATACTAGTAAAATCACCATGAGGGAAGATGAAAGCAACACACATGTGCCCAAAAGTTAGGCTTGACATAAAAGGTGCAGATTTTGAGGTGAATCTTGTAGCTTTGGAATCGCTGGATATTGATGTCGTTCTTGGAAGAGGATGGTTAACTGCTTATCATGGAAAGATTGACTGTACCCAACACTCAGTATCCCTAACCACCCCATCAGGAGACAGGTTCGTGTATGAAGGCACTCAACCTCACCCGAAGGATTAAAGGACTAATGGAAGGATTGTACCGACAACGAGGCAGTTCAAAAAAAATGTGGACCTTATACAGAGGCAATGCATTCTCAACATCTGATGTGAAGCAAGTTATATTAAGGGACCTAGATGGATTTGAGCTAGTCAATAATGGTCTATGAAATCTGAAGTCAGTTATGCCTATTAGCTTGTAAGATTTTGCATTCAAGTCACTTGTAATCTTCTTTGTAAAATGAGATGTCTTGTTCATTGGACCTTATCATTCTTAATCTCCTGATATGAGTTACGAGTTGTTTGACAAGATGTTTAGTCTATTTGTGGTAACCATGGAATCTCAGGCAAAGCACCTGGTGCTGTCCCAACATCGAGTGGCAGTGCTTACCTGTGAAGCGATCTTAAATACTCCATACAGAATGAGTCGACACCCTTTGTGTAGTCCACCCGCACAATATTCTCCCAACACTGCAAGTAGTAGGATAAATCTGCTAGGATTCATTTATGGAGACCACAAGGAAGCACCAAGTATCATAGGAAGTGTGATGCCTGTTGACCTATTAAAGCAAGGCATATGAAACGAAAGTCCCAAGATAAGATATATTTCCACCCTAGAAATCTTTGATGGTTTACCATGTGACAAAATGCAGAACCTGAAAGTCAGATGTAAAACCATACCGATATATGGTCAATTTCACCGACCCCTTGGGTTGTTTTCCTGGGAAGTGTTCAAGAACTTTCACCTGGATAAACTTCTCGTCTTCCTACTTACGTCTCACACCAGCACTAATAAAAATTAAAATCATTTTAATCTATCCTTTCCCATCCTATGATGTATTCTCTCCCTGTTCCTCGGAATCTCCATCTGTGCAGCGTGTTGTCGAACTAGTAACCTCCAAAGGAAAACTTTGAAGATTATCTACCGACAAGATGAGTGTTCTTATATAGGATTTTGGAAGATAAGCTAACACTTGGTTTAAGTGGGGTAGCGTCCGCTACGATCATCACTCTCAAAAATCCCTAATCAGAAAGATATGAAGAACTACAGATTGATCCTTATCGTTCTTGCGATGAGCCCTTATCATTTTTGTCAACGTGCGATCTTGGATCTTACATCTCATAGGACTACAAATAATTAAGCGTGAGACTATCTAAATCTTTGTCAACTTTTATCATTTCTTTATCCTTTCGTCTACTATCTCATACAAATCTAGAATCAAGGAAATTGTGAGCACTATAATCTTTATCTCCTATGAGTCATCTCTTGTTAATACTAGCTTCTTGCCCTTGCACCTTATCATACTACAAGATCTGAAGATCAATTCCTATCTCATATGCTTATGTTTCCATGTCATCGATTTTTATCATACATTTTGCCCTTTATATCTATATTTAATCCTTTGATCATGTCTTGAAAGTCTCGAAACAACTTTGATGATCTACTTTATCTTTCTCTTTAGTTTCTTCAAATCTCGAGACGAGATTTATGTTAAGTGGGGTAGATCTATAACACTCCAAAATTTTTAATTTTGGATTGTTATTAGAAAACACTAAATTAAATAAGGATTTAAATTTCTTTCTAAAATATTACAAGATTTTTATTAATTACTGTTATTACAAAATGAGAAAAATATGAAATTTTAAAACTTTTATAAAATTAAGTGAAGGGTGTTTTGTTTTGTTGTTGTGCGCTTTGTGCCCTAGTTTTGTTTGGCTTGTGTTAGAAAAATGAATTTCAAAATTTCCAGCAAGCCACGTTTAGGTCCTGTTGGTTTTCGGAAAAATAAAACTCCAAAAAGTCATTCTTGAAAACTAATTTAGATTTGAAATGGGAAAACACCTTTAAAAAAATGTTTAAGAAAATATATTTCCAAAAGTAGTCTAAAAACAAGTTCCAAAATGATATCAGATTTTTTTATTCAAAAATGGTTTGAAAATTTGTTTAGCAAAATAGCTTAGAAATTATGTTTTATAAAAAGAAAAGGTTTTCTTTTCCTCTCTCTTTTCGGCCTGCTTCAGCTGGCCGTGTAGCCCACAGCCGGCCTGCTCTCCAAGCCCGCACCCCTGCTCGCCCTTGGGCCTGACCCAGGTCGCGCGGCCCAGCCCAGCCAAGCGCAGCAGCGCCAGCCCGCCTCGCCGGAGCCGCTGCCACATGGGACCCGCCTGCCAGCTCGCACCGTGCCGCTGACGCCCCGACCCCACGCGTCAGCCGTCTTCCCCAACCTCCGTCCGCTTCGGGCGGATGGAAACGCCGCCGCCGCCTCGGGTGTGGGCCCGCGCGCCTCCCGAGGTTCACCCGAGCCTATAAAAGCCCTTAGCCCTGTGCGCCGCACACCCGCCGAACCCTACGAAGCCCTAGCTGCCATCCTGACTCGCCGAAACCCTAGCCGAAGTCGCGCCGCCTCCATTGCCGCCGATTCGAAGCTCCGACCGCCATCTCGCTCGTCCTTCCGCAGTCGTCCACCGCCGGTGAGTGTTTACTCGAGCTCCGCACGTTCTCTTGGGTCACGTCGGTATCCTTTTCACGCGCCCTCTCCCTCCCATCACGTCGCGCGTGCTCACCGGAGCATCGCCGTCGGCACGGAGCCGTGCCACCGCGTGGCCCGCGCATCTCGGCCGTGCCCCGCTACGACCACCGAGCGCCCCGAGTCCGCCTGCTCACGCACCGCCCGCCCGTGCGCTTTGCGCGGCTCGCCGAGCCCTCTAGAGCCGCTGTGGCGAGCTCGGCCAGAGCGGCCATGGCGCCGCCTCCAGCGCCCCCTCCCCGGTCCACCGTGGACCGGTGGACCAAGCGCCCTGCGACTCGGTCCACGCAGCCCCCGTGGACCGGCCAGTCCCGTCGCGACACGTGGCCGACCAAACTGGCCACACCAGCGCTGCCCTGGCGTTTTTGCAAAAACGCCCTTGTGTTTTTTAGAAATTAACCCACTATCCTGAGTAGTTCATAGATAATTAGATTTAAGTCCTGTTTTTAGCAGTTTAGCCCCGGGATCCATTGGTTTTTGTAGATTAAGTCCAAAAGGCTTTCAAAAATTAGTTTTAATTATTTAAAATACGAAAATTAGTTTAGTTTATTCATAGTTTTGCCACCGATCTAGTTTTGGCCGTAGAATGCGCGTTTTAATTCCGATTGAGCCCGTTCTCGTCACGTTAGTTTCGTATAGTCGTAAACTACGCTTTAGGAGTAATAGTTACCTCGTTTGACCATTTAGATTTTCACCATAAATACAAAATAATTAATGTCTAACTAAGTGCTCTTTTAATCTACAAAGAACAATTTAGGTTTACACTTTGGTATTTTCTTTTATAATCTAATATCAACTTTGTTAATTTTAACCTAAGTATTTATTAACTATGATTCTTTTAGTTAAACATAAATTATATAATTAAGTTGTTTAATATTTATTTAATGACTTTTTGATTGAAAGCAACTTAGGTTTATAATTTAATATTTTGTAAATAAATAAATGCCCATGTTATTAATATCAACCTTAATGTTTCTTTATTAATTATAACTTGATTAGTTTAAACATGATATATAATCACTTGATTAGTTGCTTTCATATATGCTATATTTCAAAAAAAAACTATAAATGCTTAATTGGCTACAATGGTATATAGTTATTTATAAATAAATTACGACCAGCGTATAATTGTCTTCTCCATTACACTTCCAACCTCGAAAGTCGTGTCCGCTTAATGATAGCTTCGTTCTCAATCGTTCTTGCGTTGTCACGATCGTAGCCGTATCGTTTAGTGCGCTCTTTCTAAGCTTTTCTTTTGATTGTCGTTTGTTCTTAGTCGTGATTGTTTGTTTGTCTGTTTGTGTTGCTTGATTGCTATGAGTAGAAGAAACGTGGTTCATCAACAGTGAAGATCAGGAGCTGAGGGCCGACAGTTGCAGTAGAAGCTAAAGATCAGAAGATAGAAGCCAAGAAATTCTGAGCAGATATATGTTGACGGTCCTTAAGTACTAAAATTAATAATCAAATAAACATGAAAAAGGATCAATATGAAATAAACATCTAGAATTAGGGTTTTATCTGACAGAATTCCACGAGCTTTGGTGTTTATCTATTTCTGCAGGGAGTTATCAGAAAATATGGAGAGAAGGCCACATGTCATGTTTACAACAAGATAATTACGTGCCGCGCAATTTTCCTCAATCTAGAAGGATCGAGAAGCCACGGGAACGAACGGGAAGCGAATCGGGCTCGGGAGCTGGGCGGCCGCCCACCCCCCTTGGGCGCCCGCCCTGGCCAAGAGGCCAATCAGGACTCTGCTTCGGGACAAGACTCCACCGACCTAAAGGATCAATCTAAACCATACAATCTATGTCGGTTTGATCAAATGGCTCACGTTCACTTGAGGGGACTATAAAACCAGACCCCCTGGCCCCTGGAGGATAGGAGGAGAAATCATTATTCAGAGGTAGCCATCAAAGTTAGGGTTTAGATCTCTCTCCCGCAGAGAATTAGAATTAGCTACTCCCTAATCCTTCAAGTTTAGAGGTTTGATTAGATAGTAATTAGAGAAGTAGAGCACTACGCTCTGGATTCGGATCTTCGGTAATAAAGATTGGTATTATTCATATCTTTCTCTAATTCTATTGTTTTAATTGCATTATGTCTCTAATTATTATGCTCTTAGTTTGCTCTAGTTCTATATTTGATATAGTTCTAATTGATAATGAGTTTATGTATAAGTTTGCAAAGCGCTTAGCTCTTGACGCGAGGGAGTTAGGTGATAGATCACATGTGAGCGTGGTGCTTAGATGTTATTTATCTGCAAATGTATCCTATTGGCCGAGTCGTGTGGTAGTTCGCGATAGTGACAGCTTCGTTGATTCTTATATAGTCCACCCTCCGTTGATAGGACAGGCAGAACCGGTATTGTGGAGTAAGTCATGCGATGTTCTGATTTACTTTATCAATGTTCCTTATACATGAATGAAGAGTCTTTTATGCTATATATGATCTTGTAGATAACTAGAGTAGATTATGACTTAGTAGTTAGTAGATGACTTAGAATCCATTCTCTAGCTAATCCGACATCACCTACATATATGAGGAGTAGTCTATTTTCTAATCGTTGTGCTCTTTATCCCATGAACTTATACTTTATTATCATTATCTTTATGGTTTACCCCCTGCTAAAGTAAGTGACTGTGTGACGAGTTTCTTATTAGTAATCATGTTCTTGCAAGTTTATCTCTAGTCTATGCCTTAAGAGATTTTGCCCTTTTATTTTAAATTCCATCTTCCTTAGATCCCTAAGCAAAATTATAAATAACGATACCTGGAATACTTATCCTGGTGAAATGCTACAATGAGGTGTTTTATCTGTGCGCTTGCGGATAGAATAGATTATTTTCTAGAGAGCCTTTACATTTATAAATACCTTTGTAGACTCTGGCGCCATGCTAGGGATGACAACCTAGTATCTAAGTGGTGTTAGCTAGTGTCAACAATATACACTAGGAATAAAGGCAAGTGCAGACACCCTTTGATCATATTGTACCTATGAACTTTAAATACATTTACTTTCCACTGCATGTGTCTTAATACTGCAAACCCTAAGGACACGACTAGCCCTCTACTATATTCCTTATACTCCTGGGTTTATACATGGGTAGAGTAGTGAACAGTAGTTATGCTTAGCTGCTCTACTCATCTAATCTATATAATAATAAAAGTAATAATCTTGATCAATGAATTCTTCAATGATGAATAATGTTTAAATGATGAACAATGGTCACTTCGGTGATGGAGATGTTGCGGTGCTTGCGAGCATCGTGGTTTGGTTGAGAAAAGGGGGAGCGGGTACTGTTGGTGGTCCGGTTTGCCGGGCGTACCCGTCTCTGCTCTCCGTAAGGACTTAGTCAGGGAGCGGCCCCCTGGGACATACAGTGCAGCTCCAAGCTATATAGCTCTGGCTTGACTAATTATCAGGACCTCCACTGGTAGGGTGTTACTTTCCGGGTAGGCGTGAGGAAGTAGCTTGGGTAATGAATATTAAGTTAGCGGCTGCTCGGTACGCCATGGCTATGGGTATCGACTGTCGAGCGCCCCGGCAAAAACTTGCGAGTGGCATCCTATTAGTTGGACCCTGTGAAAGGTCTCGTAGTGAAAGCCTGCCTGCTCACCTCGGTAGTGTTTTGGGGAGTCGCGACCCCGGGCGAATGGGAATCACGACTTGGAGTGAAAGTGCACACCTCTGCAGAGTGTAAAACTGATATATCAGCCGTGCTCACGGTCACGAGCGGTCCAGACCCTCACATGATGAGCAAATTGGATTCACTGGATACTTGGAGGCGAAACTTGGTTGAGGTTGCTACCTCATGCTTTGGCGGAATGGCTATTCCGTGTTGGCAGGATTGCTATCCTGTTTTCTTTAATGGGATAGCTATCCCATGACCTTAATGGGGTTGCTACCCTGAGTTATCCGAGGTTGCTACCTCGGTGATCTTAATAATAATAATTATTATAAAGATGACTAATAATATTGTTAATTAACCTTCATCTAAATAAGGGTTGGGATGCTTCACTCATATTTAGAATAGATTGTTTTAATAAAAGAATTGTAATAAAAGTGTACCAACTTAAAAGCTCACCTGCAGTCAAACAGTGTCAGTTTTTTCTTGGATTAAGCCTTGCATGTCATTATACTTTTCGCCTGTACTTGTTGAGTTCGACATGAATGTTGACGGTCCTTAAGTACCAAATTTAATAATCAAATAAACATGAAAAAGGATCAATATGAAACAAACATCTAGAATTAACGTTTTATCTGACAGAATTCCACGAGCTTTGGTGTTTATCTATTTCTGCAGGGGTTTATCAGAAAATAGGGAGAGAAGGCCCACATGTCATGTTTACAACGAGATAATTACGTGCCGCGCAATTTTCCTTGATCTAGAAGGATCCAGAAGCCACGGGAACGAACGAGAGGGGATTCGGGCTCGGGGGCTAGGCGGCCGCCCACCCCCCTTGGGCGCCCGCCCAGGTGGAGAGTCCAATCAGGACTCTGCTTCGGGACAATCCTCCACCGACCTAAAGGATCAATCTAAACCATACAATCTATGTCGGTTTGATCCAATGGCTCACGTTCACTTGAGGGGACTATAAAACCAGACCCCCTGGCCCCTGGAGGAGAGGAGGAGAAATCATTATTCAGAGGTAGCCATCAAAGTTAGGGTTTAGAGCTTCTCTCCCACAGAGAATTAGAATTAGCTACTCCCTAATCCTTCAAGTTTAGAGGTTTGATTAGATAGCAATTAGAGAAGTAGAGCACTACGCTCTGGATTTGGATCTTTGGTAATAAAGATTGGTATTATTCATATCTTTCTCTAATTCTATTGTTCTAATTGCATTATGTCTCTAATTATTTTGCTCTTAGTTTGCTCTAGTTCTATATTTGATATAGTTCTAATTGATAATGAGTTTATGTATAAGTTTGCAAAGCGCTTAGCTCTTGTCGCGAGGGAGTTAGGTGATAGATCACATGTGAGCGTGGTGCTTAGATGTTATTTATCTGCAAATGTATCCTATTGGCCGAGTCGTGTGGTAGTTCGCGATAGTGACAGCTTCGTTGATTCTTATATAGTCCACCCTCCGTTGATAGGACAGGCAGAACCGGTATTGTGGAGTAAGTCATGCGATGTTCTGATTTACTTTATCAATGTTCCTTATACATGAAAGAAGAGTCTTTTATGCTATACATGATCTTGTAGATAACTAGAGTAGATTATGACTTAGTAGTTAGTAGATGACTTAGAATCCATTCTCTAGCTAATCCGACATCACCTACATATATGAGGAGTAGTCTATTTTCTAATCGCTGTGCTCTTTATCCCATGAACTTATACTTTATTATCATTATCTTTATGGTTTACCCCCTGCTAAAGTAAGTGACTGTGTGACGAGTTTCTTATTAGTAATCATGTTCTTGCAAGTTTATCTCTAGTCTATGCCTTGATAGATTTTGCCCTTTTATTTTAAATTCCATCTTCCTTAGATCCCTAAGCAAAATTATAAATAACGATACCTGGAATACTTATCCTGGTGAAATGCTACAATGAGGTGTTTTATCTGTGCGCTTGCGGATAGAATAGATTATTTTCTAGAGAGCCTTTACATTTATAAATACCTTTGTACACTCTGGCGCCATGCTAGGGATGACAACCTAGTATCTAAGTGGTGTTAGCTAGTGTCAACAAGCATTTCTGGCGCCGTTGCCGGGGATACTTATAGGATCTATAGGACATATTAGGAATTATAGGAATTATATAAGTCTCAGGAGTAAGTCATAAAAGGGAACAAAAGGGTAATATTAAGGGAAGCCAGAAAATCAATCAAGGTTATTCATATAAAATTTTAGACTAGACTATAGAGAAATAATTGCATAAAACAGCTACTAAGTGAGAAATCATAACAAGGCACCTCTGCTTTGGCAGGTTCACCCTGTTGTTTTTCTATGTTTATATTTTTATATAGGGTATATCAGGATTGACTTTGGTACATTCAACTCTTCATCATCAGAGCCAAAGCAATCAAGAAAGAAAGAAGAAGCTAGCTACCAATTGCTGAAGCTATGACACAGAAGACCCTACGAGAATTCTCTGCTCCAAGCCTTGAGAACATTCCAACTGGTCCAAGATTTGCAGTAGAAGAAGGAGCACCTGAGTTCGAGCTCAAGTCAAGCCTCATCAATTTGGTACAAGCTACACAATTCAGTGGAAAGGCACATGAGGATGCTAGTGCACACTTGCAGAATTTCTTAGAGATTGGAAGCACAATCCACATCAACGGAGTTGACAAAGACGTCATACTACTTCGCCTTTTTCCATTCTCATTAGAAGGAAAAGCGAGGAAGTGGTTCTACACTCATCAAGATAACATCAACAACTGGACGAACTTGTCAGATGCCTTTCTATCAAAGTTTTTCCCTATAGGCAAAAC
This sequence comes from Sorghum bicolor, assembly GCF_000003195.3. Classification (NCBI taxonomy): domain Eukaryota; kingdom Viridiplantae; phylum Streptophyta; class Magnoliopsida; order Poales; family Poaceae; genus Sorghum; species Sorghum bicolor. Next base: position 38,501,384 of record NC_012874.2, on the reverse strand, counting down.
AACTGCCTTAAGAGGAAATATTGTCAGTTTCCAACAGCAGAAGACAGAAGCCATTTCAGAAGCATGGGAGCGTTTTCAAGGATACATATCAGATTGTCCTCACCATGGAATGGCCACATGGTTACTTATGCAGACCTTCTACCATGGATTAACCCAGAAGGCTCGTGAGTGCCTAGATGCATCTGCTAAAGGATCATTCTTGGAGCTTACAACTGGAAAAGCAGAGATACTTTTGGATAAGATAGCAGAAAACCAAACTTGGTTCCAAGATAAAGCTCAACATTGTCATCGAACTGAAGAAATAACAGAAGAAGTAAATGCATTATCAGCTAAGATGGAAAATTTGCTCCATTGGATTGACCAGAGGGCCAAGTTCAAAGAAGATCAAAGGGCCATTGAGACAGCATACAAATATCAACCAACTTCGAGTCAACCCAATAGCAAAGGTATGAATTCAGGTAATACTTTCAAGCAACTTTCATTAAAAGAGATAATTGCTCAACAAACCAAAATTAATGATGAAGTTAAACAAAGGCTAGATACAAATGAATCATCTCTAAAAGATATATACAATAAAATGGATTTTCTACTAACCGCCTTTGATGAGCAAAACACTCTTAATAAAAGGGTAGAGCTTAAATTAATAAAGTTAGCTGCTGCACTGCCTGTTGCTACTAACATTGAGCAGGTAAAGAATATAACTACTAGAGGAGGCAAAGCTACCAGAGATCCACCATACCCAAAAGAGAAACAAAGATCATCAGCACCAGTGCAACCAGCAGTGATAGAAGAAGAAAGCCCAGTTGGAGCAGAAGATCTGCTCCAACCACCAAAAACTGGAGAAATGAGGAAAGATTTTTACCACACCAACTATTTGCCATTTCCCAGAAGAAACAGAGCACTGCAGTCGGATGAGCAGTTTGGTAAGTTTGTAGAGGTCATTCAGAAATTATAGGTCAACATACCTCTGCTCGATGCCATACAGGTACCTACATATGCAAAGTACATCAGAGATATTCTTAACAAGAAGAGACCACTGCCCACCACTGAGGTTATCAAGCTGACAGAAGAATGTAGTGCGGCCATCCTCAATAAACCACCAAAGAAGAAGGAAGACCCCGGATGTCCCACTATTGATTGCTCGATCGGAAACCAACACTTCAACAATGCACTTTGTGATCTCGGAGCAAGTGTCAGTGTGATGCCAGCATCAGTCTACAAAAAGCTTGATCATGCAACCTTAGAACCAACATCAATATGCCTACAACTAGCGGATCAATCGGTTCGACACCCGTTGGGCATCGCCGAGAACATTCCAGTCAAGATCAGAGATTTCCTGGTGCCAGTAGACTTCGTAGTACTGGACATGAGTCCTGACTCGAAAGTGTCCATCATCCTTGGAAGGCCATTTCTGAGCACTGCCAATGCCCACATTGATGTCGGGAAGGGAGAAATCAAGTTCAACATAAACGGTCAAGAAGAACACTTCACATTCAAACCCAGACCAGAGAGAGACTCTACAGTGAAGGAAGTTCATGAAGAATCACTGGAGACACCATCTCCGGAGGAAGGAAACTCAGAAAATTAAAAGATTTGGAGGTCCAGCTTGGGGGACCTAAAAATCCCAAACCCTCACCGGGAGGTAAATCGGTATTTATCCGCATTATCAATTTTCTCATTCTTGCATAATTAATTCTTGCATTAGTCATAGCATTATTATAATAATCAAAAAGCCCCATATAAATAATATTTGTGGTGTGTAACAACCCATATTTATTATTATGGAGGCACAAAAATATTTTCCATTATCATTTTCATTAAGTTTCAATTCTCATAGATTTTCCTGCATTATATTGATCTTCTAGAAGCATGACCCACACTCTTTGGGTCCCACATGTCATACACTTCACCTCACATACATCCCATCACATAATTTCATCCACCAATATATTTCCACTCACTTGACATCTTTCCACCGTCCAACCACTACCAACACAATATTATTCTGCGTGAGATCAAAGCAAGGAAGCAAGTGGAGGAAGCACACCCAGGATGGACACCAGGGGTGGGCGCCCGCCCACCTACCTTGGGCGCCCGCCCTATCCCCTGCTCAGCCTATAAAAGGCCACCTCCAGCTTTCCTTCTCTTCACACAAACACTTCAGAAAACCACACAAAACTCAGTTTCCCGAGAAGGAGCTTTTGTAGTGAAGAGAAGAGAGTAGAGAGAAAGAGGAGAGTGGACGAGAAAGTTGGAGTTCTTTTGAGAGAGTGTTTATCACCTAGCAAGTAGTGATCCCATTGTCTAAGCGGAAGTAAAAGTTGTTTAGGGGGAGGCTCTACCAAAATAGAAACTTATCTTGAACAATTAATCCCTGGACTACTGACACTCCGGACAGCTGACCACTAACATTTTATCTCACATTTTCCACTAGTTGTGTTTTTGCCAACTTTTGTTTGCAGGATGTTTAAGAAGGTGAAGAATGCAGGGAAGGCTCTCAACAACATTGGTACAAGGTGTTCCGCCCGACACTCCTCACAGCCATCAGAGATGAGTGTCGATCCGACACCCACACAAGCTCCGTCATCTTCATCAGGTCATCAAGTTAAGGTCCTTCTCAAGATAGGAGACCTAGGACTGAAGACCCGAAGAGAGAAGGAAGTCTATCAGCAACTGAAGAACAAAGATTTCATTCACACCCCTACTATCGATCCAATCCTACTACGAGAAACAGGTATGGACACTGAATTTGACTTAATTTTTCAAATGATGGGTTGGACAAATTTTTGGAATATAACTGAGCTGGGTTCTCGTCTTCTCACCCTCGAATTTCTTTGTACTTTACAATACTATGAGGGGGGAATTGTTTTTCGGATGTTCAAACAGGAAATTATGTTATCCTGGAGAGAGCTAAGCGACCATCTTGGTTTCTCTTCAAGATGCATCCTGAACATTGACTCCGATTTACCCAACTTTGAGAGACACCAGTTTTGGAGAGAAATATCTAGAGATAATTTTTACAGTCAAGCCCGAACCAGTGACATGGAACACCCCACTCTTAGGATGTTTCACAAATGGCTTGGGTACAATCTTTTCTATCGTGATGATATTAGGAAAGTAAGAGTAGGAAATTTACAACTTTTATATGCTGCTATTAGTAAAGTACCCACTTCACCTGTTACATTATTAGTTTCACATTGGCTTAGTATACCTAGTCTTCAGGGACCAGTAGGATGTACTTCACTTATCACTCGTCTAGCCACTAATCTTCACTTACTAGAAAACTCATCATTGGACTTCATAGAAGAATTAAGAATTTACCATGGCTATGACACATTTAGACAAGCTCGGATGTTAAAGAAAGAGGGGAATATAATGTATATGCTATATGATGATAAAGGCAAGATTCGGTTACCTAACCCGAACCTTGGCCTCTACTCTGTGCAAAACTTTTTGATTGAGATTGCAGCAACACCAGTGAACCAGAGAACTCCACAGCGAGTGGCATCTGAAAGAATAACCACTCACCGAGAACGCACTTGGTATGGAGCTGACCCTGGACCAGAAGAAGCAACGCACCTGCATTATTGCGATTACAATCCACGAGTCCTTCGAGACCCATGGGCTCGTCATGCGCAACCACAAGAGCCAACAGAGGAGACATGGCCGGAGAGCCAAGATCACCAGTGGACAAACCCGCCTTTTCATACGGGCAGGTACTCCACTGATCCATATGGAGCTTCAGGATCCAGACCTCCACCCCAATTTGATGTAGGACGATACTCCGATGCCTCCTACGCTTTCACAAACGACTACTATCAAGACGCCGGTGCTTTCTTCACTCGTACCGACAACACCCTCCTCAACATCCAGAACACGCAAGCAGAACATGGAAGACTCCTGGAAGAGCAACAAAAATGGAACCAGGACCATGCCGCTGCAGTAGAAGAGCTAAGACAAGGTACAACAACAATGAACGACAACATTACAACCATGATGCGGTTCTGGAACATCGGGTAAGACTGACATCAACATCCAGCTTGGGGGAGTTCCTCCTCAATTTATCAAGTAAGTTTTTATTTGCTCTTCTTATTTATTCTTTTCTATTTTAGTATTTTAATTCATCTTAAAAAAGAAAAACTTAGAAAACCAAATAAATATTTTCTTGCTTTAATTCACTGCACTTTATAAACATAAAAACAAAATAAAAAGAGTGTGTAGATAAGTGTGTTTTATCTTCCTGCTAAGTTTAATCTCTAGAAAAATAAAAAGACCAAAAATATGCATGATGGAAATGATGAACAGTTGCTCTGTTTGCTTACTTACAAGTACCTAGCTTTTATATTAGAATTCTTCCAGGAATTACTAAAACTAAAATTACTATCTTTGGGAAAGCATAAACTAAAGTCTAGGTAAGAGAAAGGCATGATATAAAGTTGAGCTACTGTTTATCTCGTTCCTACTACACTAAGTTCTGGAGATTTATTTTTGAAAACTTACAAATCACATGATGAGTTCCTAGCATAACAAACTACCTACCACAGCCATACTTGCTATAACATCTTTTACTATATTCACATTGAGTTTGATCGAGCTGTGTTGACCCTTAGGAGCTTTTCATGTGGTTAAATTAAGATATTCACTTGCACGCATCTACCACAGCATTCATTATCAATCATTAAAATTGCTAAAAATATTATCACTCACTGTCCCGAATATTGTTATTCTCTCTCTCTAAAAAGATTCAATGCAGAAGAGGCATGGGTTATGCAAAAAAATATATACGAGGAAATAAAAAGGGGCAAGTGCCCGGAACCTCGATAAAAGAAAAAGAGTGAGACGAGAGGTAAAAATGGACAAGTGTCCGAAGTAGAATTAGGGGTACAAAGATGCCCATTTGAGCGGAAAAAATGGACAAGTGTCCGACAGTAGAATTAGGGGTATCCACTACCCACCTGAAAAAAAAACAAGAGAGGAGAAAAATAGCCCATGTTCTCCCAAAGCAAAGATCAAAGAGGAGGAGAGATAGCAATATGAGGAGCAATGAGAAGTAAATTTTATTATCACTTATGCATTTTCACCATCACTATCATTTACTCCATCACACATGCACATCTTGATTTAATTATATGCTGAGTTCCTTTGGATCCATGGCTCGATTAGACAACATATGTATGAGCTGTTTGCACTCCTATGAGCTCCACTTAATTTTTCCATTAGCTATAGGTAAGTGACATTATGGTAAGGATCCACAAATACCACATATAGAGAGACTTGAGAGAATCATTGCTGGGAACTCTGAATTTTATTTTGAAAACTTATGAAAAACTCTGGAACAAAGGTGAAGTATAAACAGGAGGGATAGTGCTTGACTTAACTATTTTGTCTTTCGATTACTTAAGATTTAAGTGCAGGTACTAAACTTCATAACACTTCACTTTAATCTGGAAGAATTTTTATGTAAAAGCATGTGTGCCTGTCAGGAAAGAAAACATCGAAGCAACTCCTGATCCGTCTGACTTTAGCTATTTGCTCAGGGACGAGCAAAGGGTAAGCTTGGGGGAGTTTGTTGACGGTCCTTAAGTACTAAAATTAATAATCAAATAAACATGAAAAAGGATCAATATGAAACAAACATCTAGAATTAAGGTTTTATCTGACAGAATTCCACGAGCTTTGGTGTTTATCTATTTCTACAGAGGTTTATCAGAAAATAGGGAGAGAAGGCCCACATGTCATGTTTACAACGAGATAATTACGTGCCGCGCAATTTTCCTTAATCTAGAAGGATCCAGAAGCCACGGGAACGAACGAGAGGGGATTCGGGCTCGGGGGCTGGGCGGCCGCCCACCCCCCTTGGGCGCCCGCCCAGGTGGAGAGTCCAATCAGGACTCTGCTTCGGGACAATCCTCCACCGACCTAAAGGATCAATCTAAACCATACAATCTATGTCGGTTTGATCCACTGGCTCACGTTCACTTGAGGGGACTATAAAACCAGACCCCCTGGCCCCTGGAGGAGAGGAGGAGAAATCATTATTCAGAGGTAGCCATCAAAGTTAGGGTTTAGAGCTTCTCTCCCACAGAGAATTAGAATTAGCTACTCCCTAATCCTTCAAGTTTAGAGGTTTGATTAGATAGCAATTAGAGAAGTAGAGCACTACGCTCTGGATTCAGATCTTCGGTAATAAAGATTGGTATTGTTCATATCTTTCTCTAATTCTATTGTTTTAATTGCATTATATCTCTAATTATCATGCTCTTAGTTTGCTCTAGTTCTATATTTGATATAGTTCTAATTGATAATGAGTTTATGTATAAGTTTGCAAAGCGCTTAGCTCTTGTCGCGAGGGAGTTAGGTGATAGATCACATGTGAGCGTGGTGCTTAGATGTTATTTATCTGCAAATGTATCCTATTGGCCGAGTCGTGTGGTAGTTCGCGATAGTGACAGCTTCGTTGATTCTTATATAGTCCACCCTCCGTTGATAGGACAGGCAGAACCGGTATTGTGGAGTAAGTCATGCGATGTTCTGATTTACTTTATCAATGTTCCTTATACATGAATGAAGAGTCTTTTATGCTATATATGATCTTGTAGATAACTAGAGTAGATTATGACTTAGTAGTTAGTAGATAACTTAGAATCCATTCTCTAGCTAATCCGACATCACCTACATATATGAGGAGTAGTCTATTTTCTAATCGCTGTGCTCTTTATCCCATGAACTTATACTTTATTATCATTATCTTTATGGTTTACCCCCTGCTAAAGTATGTGACTGTGTGACGAGTTTCTTAATAGTAATCATGTTCTTGCAAGTTTATCTCTAGTCTATGCCTTGATAGATTTTGTCCCTTGATTTAATTCCATCTCCTTAGATCCCTAGAGCAAAATTATAAATAACGATACCTGGAATACTTATCCTGATGAAATGCTACAATGAGGTGTTTTATCTGTGCGCTTGCGGATAGAATGGATTATTTTCTAAAGAGCCTTTACATTTATAAATACCTTTGTACACTCTGGCGCCATGCTAGGGATGACAACCTAGTATCTAAGTGGTGTTAGCTAGTGTCAACAATATACACTAGGAATAAAGGCAAGTGCAGACACCCTTTGATCATATTGTACCTATGAACTTTAAATACATTTACTTTCCACTGCATGTGTCTTAATACTGCAAACCCTAAGGACATGACTAGCCCTCTACTATATTCCTTATACTCCTGGGTTTATACATGGGTAGAGTAGTGAACAGTAGTTATGCTTAGCTGCTCTACTCATCTAATCTATATAATAATAAAAGTAATAATCTTGATCAATGAATTCTTCAATGATGAATAATGTTTAAATGATGAACAATGGTCACTTCGGTGATGGAGATGTTGCGGTGCTTGCGAGCATCATGGTTTGGTTGAGAAAAGGGGAGCGGGTACTGTTGGTGGTCCGGTTTGCCGGGCGTACCCGTCTCTGCTCTCCGTAAGGACTTAGTCAGGGAGCGGCCCCCTGGGACATACAGTGCAGCTCCAAGCTATATAGCTCTGGCTTGACTAATTATCAGGACCTCCGCTGGTAGGGTGTTACTTTCCGGGTAGGCGTGAGGAAGTAGCTTGGGTAATGAATATTAAGTTAGCGGCTGCTCGGTACGCCATGGCTATGGGTATCGACTGTCGAGCGCCCCGGCAAAAACTTGCGAGTGGCATCCTATTAGTTGGACCCTGTGAAAGGTCTCGTAGTGAAACCCTGCCTGCTCACCTCGGTAGTGTTTTGGGGAGTCACGACCCCGGGCGAATGGGAATCACGACCTGGAGTGAAAGTGCACACCTCTGCAGAGTGTAAAACTGATATATCAGCCGTGCTCACGGTCACGAGCGGCCCAGACCCTCACTTGATGAGCAAATTGGATTCACTGGATACTTGGAGGCGAAACTTGGTTGAGGTTGCTACCTCATGCTTTGGCGGAATGGCTATTCCGTGTTGGCAGGATTGCTATCATGTGTTCTTTACTGGGATAGCTATCCCATGACCTTAATGGGGTTGCTACCCTGAGTTATTATCTGAGGTTGCTACCTCGGTGATCTTAATAATAATAATTATTATAAAGATGACTAATAATATTGTTAATTAACCTTCATCTGAATAAGGGTTGGGATGCTTCACTCATATTTAGAATAGGTTGTTTTAATAAAAGAATTGTAATAAAAGTGTACCAACTTAAAAGCTCACCTGCAGTCAAACAGTGTCAGTTTTTCCTTTGATTAAGCCTTGCATGTCATTATACTTTCCGCCTGTACTTGTTGAGTTCGACATGAACTCACCCTTGCTATTTCCCCCCACACTCCAGTGTGTAGTAAAGTGCTGCTCAGAAGAAGGATAAAGATGCTATGGAGTTTTCTAGATGCTTATGAGAAGTGCTGGGCGTACGGAGCCCCCAGTCAACCGTCCCTGAGAAGATTGGAGCATAAGAAGTTTAGCTACTGTTTCCGCGTACTCTGATGTTTGTAAGTGTTAATATAAATATGTTTTCCGCTATATATAACATTGTTTTTGATATTTCTATTCTTTGTTGTATGTGTGGACTTCCTGGGCACACATATGACGACTCTGGTCTTATTTTAAAAGCCAGGGTGTGACATGCACCTGCTCACTTCATGTATCTCATGAATTCGGTATTCATGCCCGAATTGGACAAGTTTGTGGTGGTCTTCGTTGACGATATCCTAGTATTTTCTTGCAATGAAGAGGAGCATGCAGAGCATCTGCGTGTGGTGTTGTCGCGTCTGCGTGAGCATCAGCTTTATGCGAAATTCAGCAAATGCGAGTTTTGGCTAAAGAAAGTACCTTTCTTGGGCCATGTCTTATCTGAAGAAGGCATATCGGTGGATCCGGCTAAGGTGCAAGAAGTGCTGGATTGGAAAGTTCCAACTTCGGTACACGAGGTTCAGAGTTTTCTCGGTTTGGCTGGGTATTACCGTCGATTCATTCCAGAATTTTCAAAAATATCCAAGCCTATGACCCGTCTACTTCAGAAAGGAGAAGTTTGTGTGGACGCCTGAGTGTGAAGAGGCATTCCACAAGTTGAGGACATTGCTGACGTCAGCTCCTGTTCTAGCTCAGCCTGATATCGAGAAACCCTTCGATGTCTTCTGCGACGCGTCAGGTATTGGTTTAGGCTGTGTGTTAATGCAGGAAGGTCGCGTTATCGCGTATGCCTCGTGCCAACTCCGAAAGCATGAGGTCAATTACCCTACTCATGACTTAGAATTGGTGGCAGTTGTTCATGCTTTGAAAATCTTGAGGCATTATTTGCTGGGTAATCTGTGTAATATCTACACCGATCATAAGAGCCTCAAGTATATCTTCACTCAACCTGAACTGAACATGCGGCAGCGAAGGTGGCTTGAGTTGATTAAAGATTATAATCTACAAGTGCACTATCATCCGGGCAAGGCAAACGTGGTTGCGGATGCTTTGAGTCGGAAAGCGCACTGCCACTCTATCCAAGTGGAAGATCTGTTGTTGTCACATCTTATGCATCCACTTGTGCTCAACCAGATTTCTCTAGAGAGTACCCTTCGCAATCGAGTCATCGAATTGTAGCAAACAAATGTAGGCATCCACCATATAAAGAGAAAAATGAAGGAAGAAGAGACAAAGCATTTCAGGGTCGATGAGAACGGAATTCTTTGGTTCAAGGATCAACTAGTGGTCCCAAAAGACCGTGGGCTACGAAATCAGATCTTATCTGAAGCTCATTCATCCAAATTGTCTATCCATCCTGGTAGTAGCAAGATGTATCAGTATCTGAAACCTTTGTTTTGGTGGACAAAGATGAAAAAGGAGATCACTGCTTTTGTCGCTCGTTGTGACAATTGTTGTCGTGTGAAGGCTGTTCACATGAAAGCTGGTTTGCTTCAACCCTTGTCAATTCCTGATTGGAAATGGGAAAAAGTCAGCATGGATTTCATCATTGGACTCCCAACTTCTGTTAAGGGTTACGACTCCATCTGGGTGATTATAGATCGTTTGACCAAGGTTGCTCGATTTATTCCAGTTCAAACTGACTATCGTCCACATCAATATGCAGAGTTGTATTTCGAGCACATTGTTCGTCAGTATGGCGTGCCTCGAACTATTGTATCAGATCGTGGACCACAGTTCACTGCTCGTTTTTGGGAATGTCTGCATGAGTAGATTGGTACTCATTTAGTCCGTAGCTCTGCTTATCATCCCCAAACAGCAGGTCAAACTGAACGTGTTAACCAGATCCTAGAAGATATGTTAAGGGCGTGTGCTCTCTCTTCAAAAGGTTCTTGGGTTAAGTGGTTGCCATTAGCTGAGTTCTCTTATAACAACAGTTATCAGGAGAGTATCAAGATGGCTCCATTTGAAGCCCTGTATGGTCGAAGGTGTCGAACCCCATTAAATTGGGTAGAAGCCAGAGAGCGAAGGTATTATGTCATCAATTTCGTGAACGAAGCAGAGCAGCAAGTCCGTACCATCCAGCAACATCTGGAAGCTGCTCAAGCTCGACAGAAAAGTTATGCCGACAAAAGGAGGAAGCCGATTGAGTTTTCAGTTGGTGACCATGTGTATATCAAGGTGTCTCCGATGAAGGGTGTACAAAGGTTCGGAGTCAAGCGAAAGCTTGCACCTCGTTATGTGGGACCTTATCGGATTGTCGAAAGGAAAGGAAACGTAGCATACAAAGTTCAACTTCCAGTTGCGCTTCGAGCTATTTTCCCTGTCTTCCACGTATCACAATTAAAGAAGTGCCTTCGGGTTCCGGAGAAAAGAGTGGAAGTTCGGGATATCAAGTTGAAGTCAGACTTGGTATATGAAGAAAAACCTGTAGCAGTTCTTGACCGCAAGGAACGGGTGACTCGTAATCGTGTGGTTAAGTTCTACAAAGTGTTGTGGAGTAACCACAGGGAAGAAGATGCCACTTGGGAGACGGAGGATTATTTAAAAGAAGTTTACAAAACATTCTTCGAAAATCAGTAAGCTTTCAAATGTCGGGACGAGATTTTTGTAAGGGGGGAGGGTTCTAACACCCCAGTGTTATGGTTGCGTTAATCATGTGCATAGCATGAGCATCATCATCTACTCAAAGCATATCATGATCATCATCTATCTTGAGCCATGTAATTCCATGCAAATATGTGATTTAAATTGTTTAAGTAGTCTTCCCTTGCCTATGCTTGAGTGAACCATGCTTGTGTTTGTGCTTTATGCCTTGGTAATTAGTTTATCTATGCTTAACTTAACCTTGGGAACAATGTTCATGTTGATCACTTCTCCAAAATAATCACTTAAGTCATACTTATACAAATAGGCCCTAGAAACCTCTTTTGCTTAGGCTTTTAAAAAGTGTTTCATAAAATATTTGCATGTCAAAACTTTCTACAGCAAAGTTGTAGAAAATTTTATAAGGAACAAAAGTTGTTTTATGGCCATCTCATGAAAATGAGCACATCTAGCTCAAATTTGACCCACAAGGCAAATTTGGGGCTGTTTCCAACACTTAGGAAATTTTCTAAGTCCTGGAATGAAAACAGTTTGCTCGATCGGTTTTGAAAACTCTATATATCTCAATCCAGGCCGATCTGGCTTTTGCTCTAGTTGACAATGTTGTAGAACTCGATTGGAGACTCCAACTTTGTCAACTGCATCATCTCCTAATTCGCTCTGGTTTGGGAGATAATCACCGTCGAAGTCGCTCTGTCAGACCATCAGCGTTTGCTCTGAATCGGAGCCGAGCTCGGCGACGTGGCCGACCGGCGACAGAACTCCGTCAACATTTGGCGCCCATACGCCGCTCCTAGCCCCGCTCATCAGCTCCCAGCGCGCGCATGTCATCCACAGAGACGCCCCGAGCGGAGTGGACGCGTCCATTTCCTCTCTGCCTCGCCTCTCTCGCCAGAAGAGCGCCCGCAGCGAGCTCACCGTCGCGAGCTCACTCCGGCGAGCTCGTGTGCGCTCCTCGCTGCGTCGCAGTACACCAAACTCCGCCCATAGCTCCGCCGTGAGCCGCTCTCCACTCTCCACCCTCTAGCTCGCCGCGAAACCCACCGGTGAGCCGCCATTTCCTTCTTCCCCCAAATCGGGTCGCCGTGACCATCTTTTCCGGCGAGCTCAATGCTGAGCTCCTCGGAGCCTCCCATCTCCTTTGGTTAGGTTCTAGAGATAGCTTAGGTTCTTAGCTAGCGGTTGCACCTCTTGGTGGACGCTCTACCGAACCCACCGTCGCCGGACACGATGCGCAGCGCCGCCGTGTTTCCACCGGAGATTGGGTCTCTCGTGGCCAGTGCGTTCCACGATGTTTCAAGCCAAGCCGCGTACCTAGGAAGCTTCGCCGTAGTCCACTGGTGCTGTAGGAAACCCTAGGTCACGCTCTATCGGCTTGAGGGCTCCGGCGTAACGCCGAGCACCTCCGCCGAGCCGCCATGATCGACGGCGAGCCATTTCCGGTGGCTCCGCCGTGGGAAAAAGAGGATCAATCGAGTCGCTAGAGTCTGGGGATCACAATGGTGCCCTTGGTTTGGCCGGAGACCTCGCCGTCGCGGAGAAATCGCCGGCGAGAGTCGCCTCGGCGGTGAGGAAGATGACCCTGACATGCGGGGTCCACTGTGAGTGTCACCTCACTTCCCTCCTTTTCTTTTATTCAAATCCTGATTTTTGGCTTTCTTACAAAAATCATATCTCCTGTTTCTGAGATCCAAAAATTGTGAAACCAATTTTGTGGTATTCCTTGAGATGGCTAGTTTTTAATAAAAATATAAAATGAAACATGTTTTCTGGGAAAAATAATTATTAGGATTTAATCTTGTTATTCATGAATAAATTCATATCTCTTGTTATACTGCTTATCTTGCTTTGAACTTTTTATGGTAGTGTCTGTGTCGTGTTAGAAGGCTATGATAAATATGTCATGATTTTTGGATTAATGCAGCTTTGATATGTAATTTATGTTTGAAATTTGGCTTGTTTCCTTAATTAAATCATATAAAATAATTGGTGCTCTACTTTTGGGACAAACTTGTTTATGGTATTGATAACCTGTAAAGAATCTGAAATCTGCTGTTTGACACTTTGTAAGCCATGTTTCTGAATTTATGAAATAAACACCTTGTCACATGTTAAATGCATATCTTTAATTTGGTCTGTGCATTTGCTCTGAAAATTTTATGGTAATGCTTTGGTGCTATACTTGTACTGCTGTAATTTTTGTAGATTTTTGTGAGCAATTTTACCAGTATCTTGTAATTATGCTCTTTTCTAGAATTAAATTAATAAATGCCTTGTTAATAAATATTTGGAGGTCATCATATGATGTTCTGGTTATCTTGTGGTGTGCTTGTGCTCATAAGCCATGTGGTTGGCATTGTTTATGTTTTGGTTCTGTCATTAAATAATTAATTGGTGGGCTAAAAGCTGTTCTGGACAGCAAGGAAGTAATTTACCTTTTGCTTAATGATAACTGAGTTTTCTGGAAACTTGTATAAATCAAAGTTGTAGTAAACTTTATGAATTAGCTGTGGTTTAAATTTGGGATCAATTGGCCAAGCAGTTTAAAAGTTATGGCTGTTCCAAGTTGGGTTCCAGAAATAGGTGCTCTCTGTTTTCTGGGACAGAACCTGGAACTTTGTTTTTAAGGCTGGTTTAACTTATGAATCTTGCTGTGAAGTTTAAAGATGAATTGTAGGCAATTTTATAAGCTTTCCATAATGTCCTCACTCATGTTTGTTGGATCTGTCTAGTACTAGTTTTGGTCTGATTACTGAGCTGTCCTGTTTTGGGTGCTTGCTGTTTATAAGTTGACTTGTCCAGTTTGATCAATTCATGTGGATTTCTTGTAAGTTCACATAGAAGTTACTCCGTAAATGAGTGTCTAGTGAGTTTATTTATGTATCCAGCATTCATCCTCTTTTATGCACGTCTTCTTATTAGTTGAGCATACAATAGGTGCATCGGACGTGACCGCTTCCTTCGAGCTCCAAGCGAACCCCGAAGGCCAGGAGGGCAGCCAGGAGGTGGAGGTCCAGCAAGTCGGACTCGAGGAGCCCGAAGAAGAAGTTGAGTACCGGAACCACGAGCCAGCCTCGTTCATGAAAAGCAAGCCCCGGAGCATTCTAAGCCTCCCTTTACTTTTGAAAGTTTATTTAATATGCTATATCTATTGATGCATTAAGTATAGGAGTGGTGATGAAACCTTTGCTGCACTTTACTCCATCCTTGTCCAGATAACTTACCCTACCCTAGTTGTAGAGTTAGGATCGAGTAGCAGCTTAGCCATGCTTAATCGGTAGAAGTCGGGTGATTTCCTGTCACCTGCGCGATATAGGGTTGTGTCGGATCACGATGGTCTATATGTGCTATCGTGGATGGAACCTGATTAAATTGACTTAAGCCGGGCGGAGTTTTGCAAGGTTGTAGTAACTCCGTCTGTGGCAGCTAAGGACCGACCGTTGTACGTCCTCTTGTCATGTTGAACGCATGCCTGACACTTAGTTGGCCGGATAACTCGTTCTGACCGCGAAGCCGAGTAGTATGACTAAGGCCGGAAGACCGGCAAGTATAAAGTGCGCACTACCGGAGGAAGTGCGGTGTGCGGGGGACCATTAGCGTAAGCCCAGAGGCAGGTGAGTTAAAATTCCTGACCTCCCTGGCAGAGTGGTAGCCCTGGGAGTGCGGCGCTGATCGGAGCCGCGATTCCTGAGTCGTACCAAAGGTGACCCGTTGGGGGATGCTTGGTGAGTGCTAGGAATACCCCTCTAGCTGGATAGGAATTCGATTCGAATCACCGTCTCTCCCGGTCAGTGAGAACTTGACAAAGCAGCGGCAAACGTAGCATTCACTAATGAACTTGGTTCATGATAATGATGATAGCAACGAAGAACATATGATGAACTTGATATGGTTATTATTGCTTGTAATAATCAAGTGAAGTGGTTTAGTACAGGTGCAAATCTAGTGGAAGGCTGATAATGAATAAAAATGATGCTTTCACAATAAGTTAGTTTTAATGCAAGCTTTTGGCAAATGTTGAGTCAACTAGCCCTAATTGATATTGGCCTTGCATGATCCTTGGTGTCTTTTATGTTTTACTAGACGGGTAAGTCTAGCTGAGTACATTCTCGTACTCAGGGTTTATTCCCACCTGTTGCAGATGACATCTTTTATGACGGCTTCTGCAAGACCTATCTCCATCCCGCTGGGGATGAGGACTAACCGTTGGGCATGTTTCTCTAACAAACTCGTACCTGTGGCTTTGGGAAGGATGGTGTAGACTCTGGCAATAACAAAAACTTGTGAACTGAACTTTGAACAAGTGTGTGTAATTATTTTGCTTCCGCTACTTCGAACATGTGTTGTAATAACTTAATGACTCCGATGTGGTGCCGCTTCGACGGCAATGAATGACTATGTAACATTCGTTGTATTTATGTTGAACTATTACGATCTTGGTTTGTTGCGAGTTGGTTTGAAATCCTTCGTGATTTCAGTTGACTACCGGGATTATATGGGCTCAACTTTGGAAACTTGATTGCTTGTCGATCGTTTCTACACTTGAACTCTTATAATTTGGTCGGTTCTGTGACACGAAATGCGCCGTCGGCAGTATCTTGCTTAGTGTGTTTATGCTCGTAGATCCAGGTCCTTCACTTGGTAGAGTCTGGAAGTTGTCAAACTCCTTCATGTTTTGCTCGAAGTGTAACTGCTCATAGAGACAGGGCAGAGATCAAGTGCATGGGCCCTGTTGGTGGAAAACACCAACAGAACCAAAAGTGTATTTGTTCTTCGCTAACCTTAAGTATAGTGAGCAAGACAAAGTTGATGGATAATAAGATCATGAGTGTAGCATTTAAAACATTTGTCAAATCAGATCGCTCTACCTAATGGAAAGATAATCTATCTATATTTATGTTTTTATATATCTTCCAAAGATTGAGTGTGCAACATTTTAGCTCATATGATTAGGATTGTGGGATCACAAAGGTGGAAGGACTAAACATGTTGAATCGATTGGGTTGGTTAATCTAGAGTTATAAATCATACATGTTTGTCTCTTTATTTATGTGAACGTCAGAACCAAGGAGGAGCTCATAAAAGTAATAGTCACATATCTTAAGATGTTACCTTAATTGAAGAGTGATGGTACCATCTCACCTTGTGGAAGCTTCCCATTCGTAGTGGCTGTGTATCTTGTTTATGTACTTTGTCTCTTTCCATGGATCATCTCTCTATGATGAATGAGCTATGTCCCTCTTGCGCAAATTGTTAAACTTCATGTGTCTCTCTCTTCATCTCCAATGTGAGTTTATCTCAGGACTTCCCAGATCGATATTGAAAGTTTTTCTGCAGGGGTTAGTCCGACAAAATATACCAATGTCTACACAAGCAGTTTTTAGTTCAATAACCGATCTAGACTCCATGTCTAATCAGATTAAGAAAGGCTGTTTAACCTAAGCACCATGCTTAATTTAAAAGCCAGTAGAAGGTTTTGAACCTTTTTTATTTATATTTTAGATTTGGACTAGTGGCGACTGTGCGGGCCCGTCTGGCCAGACCAGCGCGCAAGAATTTGGAATTTGATGGGATCGAGACCGAATTTCTAGCTAGATGGCGATCTTCGATGGCGTCAATTCGAACTTTCCTCACTAATTTCCAAAACTGACGTATCTGTTTTTATAAAATTGAAGAAAATTTTAGAATATTTAATCTGCAAAGATATGTTTAAATTTAATCCGATTGAATTTTTAAGATTTATTTTTCACAGTGGGTGTCACAACAATCAGTTTAAATTAGCATGTTACATTTAAATTTAATCCAAATTGCTAAAATCATTTGAGTTTTAATATAAAGATTATGGAACAAAAACATATTACTATGCAAAAATATAGAATTATCCAATGAAATTTAGAATTATTACAATTACAATTATTTTATAATAATTTATTAGAAACAGAAGGATCAATTATCCTTAGCAGACAAATGTTTTCTCGAATAACTCTGTGATATGCGATAGATTGTTCTTTGTATTTACTCCTATTGGAGGTATCCATATGAGTTCAACTTTTGATAAGTCTGCAGGAATTCATTAAAAATGATATAAAATGTCAATCGAGTTTCAATTGTTTTTGTAACTCCTGCACAACAATATATGTGTAGGCTATTGTTTGTTAGAAAAGTTTTGGAATATGAAAGGCATTTTTTCCAAGGTAGCTTCACATGAACGTTCTCTATTTGCCGGATAAATAAAAAAACAAATAAATAGGAAGAAAAAAGTCTACATAACCTCTCAACTATCCAGTGTAGCCTACTTCCAAACTATACAATCGGATAGTCTATTCCCTGGAATTTTCAAAACCAGTCAAATACCCCCTCGAGCGGTTTTGAAGAGTGGTTTTGTCTTTTTCTTTTTTATTTTTTTTCGCTAAATATTTGAAAAATCATAATAAATTACAAAAAAAAATCATAAAATGAAAAAACAAATTTGTTTGTGGTATGTTGTTTATGTGAAGACTAAAAGCCATTTATTCACCGTAGGTTGTTAAGCCTCAAATAAATAATGCCTCGACTCTGATAGCAATTGTAAGGTCCAAATGGCTAGAGGGGGAGTGAATAACCTATTTAAAATTTTCTACAATCTCAACTAGACAAGTTGGTTAGTAAAATAAATGGCGAAGCTATTCTAGCACTAGCACAACTAAGCTATGTAAGCCACCTACATAAGTCTAGCAAGAAGGCTAAACACTAAGTCACAACCACAAACTACAACTAAGGGCTAGCAACACTCCTAAACAAGAAGACTAAGCTACACAAGCTAAACAACTAGTAACATATGCAAGTAATTAAATGATTGGAGTGTGATTCTTATACTAATATTATAGAGTAGAGATATATCCAAACAATCACTCACAATCGCAATTACAAGAGAGAATCCTCGGCAAGAGATGACATAAGATTTTTTATCGAGGTTCACTTGCTTCTCGTCAAGCTAGTCCTCATTGTGGAGATACACCCACTTGATGGATCACGAGGTAATTGGCAAACCAAAGCCAAACCCTTAGCGGGTGCCGCACATCCACTCACAAGATGGGGATCCTTCAAGCCATGAGCAATCCACTAGAGTAGCCAATTGCGATCTCGTATGGGGAAGGCTCAAGAACCCCTCACAATCTCCACTTGGTGAGGCTTGAAACAATCTCCAATCATGAGCTCTACACCTCCGCTGCTCCACGCCATCTAGGGTGTAGGGAAATACCCAAGAGTAATAAGAAATCCACAGCTAACTCAAAGATCAAGTGCCACTAGATGCAATTCACTAAGCAATGCACTTGAAACTCACTCAATCTCACCAGGATTAGCAATCAAGCAAGGAGATGAGTGGTGAGAGGGTTCACCAGCTCAAAGTATGTCTCAAGTGTTCAAAGGTGGAAGAGAAAAGCCGCTAAGGCTGGCCACCTTCTATTTAAAGAGGTCAGCCCAACAGCTAGCCATTAGGGCTTTCCGCGGGGCCGTCGGATGCTCCAACGCTAGGCGTTGGACGCGCTACCCCAGCATCTGACCCCCTCCATGCTGCGATGTGTCACTAGCTATTTGAACTCATCCATTGCCACCAATGGCTAACTCACAAGAGTGCCAAACATAGTAGCACCAGATGCTCCAATGATCCACACCAGACGTGGAGTCTCAACATCGGACGCTACTCAGAGGGCTCTGCAAAATGCACGAGCATCGGATGCATCCAAGTCACCCGATGCTCCCTAGGTTTCGATGTGCTTTGAAGAAGCTACTCAATCGCTAACATCACTACTTCTCCAGTCACGGGAACAGTGTCAGAGTCGCATCCGACGCTCACCATTTGATGCTTCGACACACAGTTCAACACTGCACTGCTCAGCCACTGTACACTAGATGTTGGGCCAGCGTCTAGTGCCTCCGTGGCTAGTGTACAGTGAGTGTTTTTCCAGTGAAAAACACTCCCATGACTTCTCCAAACTTTCCACCAGCACAATAGACAATATGAGTTCCATTTTCCTAAAAGCGATATGCAAATGTGCTTACTCCACCTCCTTTCCAAATGTGCTAAACACCACCAAGTGTCCATCACCATTGTGCACGTGTGTTAGCATTTCACAAACATTTTCTCAAAGGAGTTAGATTAGCACTTTACTAGATCCTAATGCATATGCTCAAGATATGGACCAAGTAGCACTTGATTCGAGAGATGACCGTGATTTCCCCTCTTGATAGTCAGCTATCTATCCTAAATCTAGTCAATCACTTCTCTACTCAACTTAGACCGGCAAAAACAAAACCCTATGTTCATACCTTTGCCTTAATCACTTTACTCCTTGTCTATCACCATGATCTCCACTTTATGCTTCATCTCTTTGTGATCATGTGTCCATATTGGGTATTTTAAATGCAACCAAAAAAATCCCCAAGCGCATGGATACCAATGTAGCTTTCACCTGGGAGTATTCCAAGGTATCGATTTTCCATGGGGAACGTGATGTGTACTAGTTGAGGTTTAGATCACCCTAGAATAACTATATATATATGTAGGGTAGAGAGGAATTTTCATGAGTATAGGTTGATCTAGGAATGAGGATTTACTCTAGAGTTACTTATTTTGGGACATCAGAACACAAACCATAGAAAGGGATGAGATAGGGGCTAGAAACCTCTGGCTACACTCCTGCAACACCAATCCGAACGTGGCGGAATACGTCGGCTGTCCGGACTGTCATGATCCTCGGGCTACCACAATAATACGCTTGATTGGGTGCAATTCCAAGTAATTGCAAGACTAAGGACCATGCTTAACCTATTAATTACTACTCTAGCGTATCAAAGAACTAGAGCATTTGAAGATAAATATGAAGATTAAATAAGAACTCAGGAATTAGAGAATTAAAGTACCTAGAGATTAACCAAAGACAAATTGACTGCTGTAGATATACACTGCAAATCTGATAGATTCGGCTCCTCCTCGACGCTCTCCTCTTCTCTCTCTATTATCTAGATACAACTAGACAACTAGAACTAGAACTAGATGAACTAGAACTAGAACTAGATGAACTAGAGGGACCTCTTCTTTTCTACTTGATGAAACCCTAATTTCTACTCTAGATGTAGCGAATGAATAAAATGAAGAAGATGCCTCATGGTGGTTAGGCTTGTATTTATAGCCCCCTAGGAAGCACCACAACCCTCGAATGAAACCTACTTAAACATACGGTCAAGATTACTCCTCAAAGGTGGTGGAGGTAGGATCTCTGAGGTTACACCCCATTGGTGGAGGTGGTCGAGTGGCCGCCCCTGCCCCCTTGGGTGCCTGCCCCTGCCCTATGGCAGGTGGGCCCTAGCTTGCAGGGTGTGGCTTCCTGATTCTTCTAGAGTGTCCTAAGTTGATGTTCGTGGTATTCTCTCTATGTAAATCTAACATGTGGACCTCATTTTTCTTTTATTCCGATAACCCCTTGTAGAAACAGATAATCATCAAAAACTTGTGGAATTCTGTTAGTGATAACCCCTATAGCTTGATGGTATTCTGGTTTTAGTCCTTTCTCATGCTACCGTCAACAAACTGTCCCAAGCTTACCTTTGTCTCGTCCCTGAGAAAAGATAATCTCATTGATGGATCAAAAGTTGCTACAATAATTTCATGCCTCACAAGTACACATGCATTTGAACAAGGACTCTCCTTCGGATTAGAGTGAACTATTCTAACTCAAGACTTACCCATATTACCTTTCACCATGGGACTTATAGCTATCACTTATGTCTTGAGTAGTTGAAAGATAGAACAGTTAAATCAAGCGCTATGTTACTCACTCTTTGATCAACTACTATTCCAGAGTTTTGGATTTTCAAATAAAACTCAGAGATTCCGTGTATGACCCTTTCAAGTGTCACATATGTGGTATTTTTGGATCCTCTCCAAGGCAAGTGTAAGTGTCGATGAAAGTTGGTCAGCAGTCTACCTTGGGGTATACCCTCAGTAGTACATTATTGTAGACAGGTGCACAAGCTATGAACTAGATGGTGATGCAAGACACAGACAAGGTTTTTATCCATGTTCGGCCGTCGTGAGGGCGTAATACCTATGTCTTGTGTCTAATTATATTCATATGAGATGTAATATGATCTCTGACTTCTGCCGTCTAAGAGACCTCTGCCCCTCCTTATATATCATGAAGGGACAGAGTTACAAGTAATGTGTCTTATTTGGTATAATATCTTCTTGTAGCCTTGCGGTGCACACCGACCAGCGTCATGCGCCGCACGTCTTCTTGTGGGCCGGACCACCTCTAATGGTGTGGCCCATGTCGACCCATGAGGGTATAGGAGTTTATACCCCCACAGCTAGATACCAAGCTCCATGTATTGTGATGCGACATAACATCTTGAGCTTCTTCGACCAATGAGGCTTGACGTCTCCGACCAGCAAGAAAAGTCGCTCGAATAGTTGTGACAGTACTTTGGAAGACAGTCAACCACCATTGACACTAAAGAAGCAAGTTGTCCGAATAATACATGGTGCTCTTGAGAAAAAATATTTCTTTCTTGATGAAGTCTGCCCACTTTACTTTTCTCAAAGTATAGTCTTTCAAAAAATAAGCATATTCAACGTAAGGTGAAGTGTGCCCACTTAGTACCTGAGCCTCGTAGTAGGTCATGTAGGCACGTGGTGCCATGGTCTAAAAAGAAAAATCCACATAGAAATTTTGATGCTGAGATGCATCGCCAGGTGCATTGTATTGATGTAGTTCCCGAGCTTGCTGGAAGGTGAAGTATGAGCCTTGTAGCAAGGTCTAAAAAATTAAAATCACCCCTCAGTTGTATAAGAGTACAATTCATATGTACCTGAGAAGAGCGGTCCCCAAGCTGTGGTCAGAGAGTGATCGAAGCAAACCCCGAGCACAGCGTAGGGAGTGATTGATGAGTCCGCGAACGTAGTTGGGAATATAAACGTACTCGGTGGTCGGTACAGTCCCCGAGCATGGCATAGGGACTGGTAGACAAGTCCCCGAGTGTGGTTGGGAACGTAAACGTGCTCGGTGGTCGGCACAGTCTTCGAGCACAGTATAGAGACTAGTCGACAAGTCCCCCAGCGTGGTTGGGAACGTGAACGTGCTTGGTGGTTGGAGCATTCTCCGAGCACAGCATAGGGGATGGTCGACGAGTCCCCGAGCATAGCTTGTTGACTAGGCCAAGATCCTAAAAAATAAATATGGAGAATAGGTAGTACAAGATGTATAAATAAACTCTAGATAAAAAATCAGCATTAGTATAAGATTTTAGCTTTTATGTTATAGTTAAAGTTAACACGAGTAGTTAATTCATCCTAGAGCTTGTATCAGCTGTGGTCTAGCCAACAATCTGGAGCATGAGGTGCAGAACCTTGGCACGTGTAGGATTGCCAGCCTCGCTAGAGAACTACTGCCGATCACCCGGAATGTAGAGAGCAGATCTCGTGCACGTGTGGGGAGGAGTCGGAGATAGTGCCGACTCTAGAAAACTCATATAGGAGAAAAAACTAGTTAGCTAACCAAAAAGTTGCTTTGAAGAATAATAATGTTAAAAATATCATGCCAAAAATAAATAAAATATTAGAAGTGCACTTATCTTTAGACGAAAGTCTAGTCGTTGGTGATAAAATTATCTGGCCCTCAAGATTTTTGACATGTCATCATGACGATGGTCATCGTTGTCATTGCGTCGTTCTTTGCGGCGATCATCATTGGGATGCGACGGTAGCACGTAGGCCCAGCAGCTCGCTAGCCAGCTCGGAGGATCGTTTGGAGCTCGAACGGAGCTTGACGATTTGCTTGTGATAGTGATAGCGATGAACCCACTAAAGATGATCTATTCACTATGCTATAAGATTGCACACAACATTATAGTAAAACTAGAAAGGAATGCAAGGCCTTGCTTAAGACAAGAAAACCCTTGAACAAGAACTTGAGAAGCTTAGAGCATCTTATTGTTGGCACTTCTTATCTTATAATAATAAACATAATTTTTATAAATAAAATAAATAGATGATAGGGCTTTTATCTAACCTTTCCACAAGCTTTGTTGTAAATATTAATTTCAGGTATGACACGTGGAAAGGCGCAAAAGACACGAGAAAAGCACACTTCAAGAAAGCATTTTCAGAAAAGGCGCAAATCAAAATTAAATGGAAAAGCCCACCAAAACACCGAACGGGATCAATCCGTAACCACGGGAAGGATCAGGGCCCAGAGACGAACCGACCAGGCGAACGCAGTGTCCAGGGGTGCCCACCAATGGTGCGGCCGCTCCTTGTCATGGGCGCACCCCCATGGCGGCAACTCGGTCCCACCTTTTTCAGGCAGTTGCATAGCGACATCCATAGCACGGTTTCACCTACTACCAAATTTAAATCGCCTCGAACCGTCTTATGGAGCTATAAATTGAGACCCCCACTCCTCCATTTAAATATATCAAGATACAAGAAAATAGAAGAAGGAGTTGTGCTTTATTAGTTTAGCTCCAGTTATTCTAGACTTATGAGAGAGAGGCAATAGCTAAAGTATAGAAGCGGGGTTGAAGCAAGTTCTACTCTAGGGTGGACGAAGTGCCGGACCTGTCGGCTCTCGCTCCTTCTTGAACCTCTACATTCGTTCTTACTACTTGAAGTAAGAGGTTTGTGTCACATTTCAGTTTTGATTCATTAAGTGAATTACTTTCATAAAGCTATTTGATTGTGGGATCGTCGCTCGTTCTTAGAATCGATGCTCTAGTAAGAGGACTCCTCATAGAGACGGATAATCCTACGCATTGCTAGAGCAGTAGTCAGCTTCGTAGACATGGTGTCTAAGTTATGGGCTACCTTCGTATGTGGTACGGCTTTCGGGCAGAGGGGTAGGTGTTAGTGTAGTGACAGCATCTGGCATCCGTAGTAATCCCCCACGATCAGTCGTAGCGTAGTCTGATACTGGGATCGCCTAGTTACCTAGGACTCTTAGTGGGCTTGAAGCAAGCAAGTAGTGGGAAGGTCTTTCCACTTAGTGGTTCATCACTTTAGTGTATCCTCTCAGCCGTGTTCTGCTCCCTTCTATCTTCTAGGGTGATTAGTTTAGAGTCTAAGTGACGTTTTGCCGTTCCCTGTGGATAAATACGATACCCTGAATACTTCCGGGTGAAGTGCTACAACGGTACTCCGTGTGCTTACGGATTTCTCTGATGTAGCTAAGAAGCGCCAACAAGCATTTCAGGCGCCATTGCTGGGGAACGGTTGTCGTCTTAGTCTCTGAACCTAGTTGCCTGTGTATCTTTTGTTTTTACGACTCTTTTCTTACTTTGTTCTGATGGAGCAACCTATCATCTTCGATTTGTCTCCTCCCAAGGCCGAGATCGCCACACCTCCACAATCCGCGAAGCCCATCACAGCTTTGATTTACAAACTCTGGTCGGCTTTTATAGCCATGGTTCGGGAACAATCCTTCTCAGGCTTAGATTACGAAAACCCATATCACCACTCGAGGGGATTTGAGCAGCTCTGTGCATGCCTCACCATTGCTGGCATGTCACTCGAGACAATGCGGTGGAAATTAATTCCCTTCTCTCTTAATGAGAGGGCGAGGCAATGGTACACCCAGAACGTAGGGAAGGTAGTTGGCGATTGGGAAGAATTGCGAAAAAAATCTGCCTAGCATTCTACCCCTTATCCTGAATTGCTGCCCTATGTCAAGAGATTCTCAACTTCCGTCGAGAAGAGAAGGAATCCCTAGGAGCAGCTTGGGACAGATTCACAACTTTGACCAAATCTGGCCTAGACTTGTCTATCCCCAACCATGTGCTATTACAGCACTTTTGGTTAGGGCTTAACAAGGAATCTGCCCTAATGCTTGACACGTCCGCGGGAGGATCATTCACACACAAAACTACAGAGGAGGGAGAAGCTCTGCTAGATCGCATTCTAGAGAATACTCCCCCCTTAGAACCCCTCCGCGTAGAACTAGAGCCGTGTTTTGAGAAAGTCTCTTTGGCTGAGGCCGAAACAAATGCACAACCTGAGACATCCTCACCCGAACTAGATGAGCTAAGAGAGAACCTTCTACCCTATGCCCTTCCATGCTTCAATGACAATTTCATTGACGATTTTGGTAATTATTCGAAGTATAATAAAAAGAAGATCAATCATGTTCGTATCACTCTAGAACCTGATCGTGATTCCCTTAAAGAAT
Organism: Sorghum bicolor; assembly: GCF_000003195.3. Classification (NCBI taxonomy): domain Eukaryota; kingdom Viridiplantae; phylum Streptophyta; class Magnoliopsida; order Poales; family Poaceae; genus Sorghum; species Sorghum bicolor. The sequence continues at coordinate 38,476,153 of NC_012874.2, read as the reverse complement.
CCATTAAGGAGTTGACAGCGATCATGAGCAATGAATGGACGAATGAAAGAGAGTCTTCGTATGAAGTAATTCAGATTTGCTCACCTTCATGAACCATTCACTGCAAGATCCAGGATGATTGGGTAGAGACGTTGTATAATCCCACGGTAGGAGCAAACATATTCTCCTCAGGCTTTGCACTCACCCATCTTGGTGATAAGATTTTAGCTCCTACCAACTTGTCTTTTAGAGATGGACCATAGTCCATTAAAAGGGACAAGGAGTGGTTTACAACGTGAACATTCAGCACGAAGATGTCGTCTTGACTCTAGATTTTTCATATCTTTGACGACATAGGCTTCGATGTGCTGATCGGGCACCCCCTGGAGACATTCTTTTACGATGCCTCCAACACAGGGGAATTAGATGTAAAGATAGGGAGGAATAAATTTTCAATCTCATTCTCTTGAGCTAGAAACTCGATAGCAGAACCTCCCTGTTCTTCTATGCCCGAGGAGGATATGTCGGTAGTGCCATTCGAAACTCCTGAGACGTCCTTAGAAAATGACTCTAACTTCTTTATAGAAGAAGAGGACGACACAGGAGAAATCCTCAAACTTCCTAAGGAGGAAGTGCCGACTCCACCTCCAGTTGAGCGAAAAACCCTACCGAAAGGATTAAGATATCCTTTTCTTCACGGTGACAAAAACATGCCCGTCATCATGAGTGATAAGCTTTCTGATGACGAAACCTCTCGACTCATCGCTGTTTAAGAAAAGCGTAGGTCGATCTTTGGGTATTCCTGCAAGACCTCAAGGGGGTTATCCCAACACTCTGTACCAATCGTATACCTATTGACCCTGCAAGCACGCCCACACATGAACCACAGCGCAGGCTCAATAATGCGATGAGGGAAGTCGTGAAAAGGAAGTCCTCAAACTTTTTCACGTCGGGATTATTTATCCATACCACATAGCGACTGGGCTAGTCCCGTCCAAGTGGTTCCGAAAGAAGGAGGAATGACGGCAGTTAAGAACACTCAGAATGAGCTTATCCCTCAGCATACTGTCATGGGATGGAGAATGTGTATTGATTATAGAAAACTTAACGCGGCAACGAAAAAGGATCATTTCCCATTGCCCTTCATCGATGAGATGTTGAAACGATTGGCGAAACACTCCTATTTCTGTTTCCTCAATGGGTATTCTGGTTATCACCAAATTCCCATCCATCCCGATGATCAAAGCAAAACTACGTTCACATGCCCATATGGAACGTATGCATAGAGAAGAATGTCGTTTGGGTTGTTCAATGCACCCGCCTCATTCCAAAGATGCATGATGTCCATTTTCTTGGAAATGATTGAGGAGATCATGGAAGTTTTCATGGACAACTTTTCGGTCTATGGAAAAACTTTCGATCGTTGCCTTGAAAATTTGGACCAAGTTTTGCAAAGATGCCAAGATAAGGACCTAGTACTTAATTGGGAAAAATTCCACTTTATGGTCCGAGAAGGCATTGTTTTGGGACACTTAGTGTCTGAATAGGGAATCGAGGTAGATAAAGCAAAAATATAAGTCATAGAACAACTACCTCCCCCTATGAACATCAAGGGAATTCACAGCTTTCTAGGCCACGCCGGGTTTTATAGACGATTTATCAAAAAAATTTCACAATTCACCCGGCCGCTGACAGCCCTTTTAGCAAAAGATGTTCCCTTTGAGTTCACAGATGAGTGCTTAAGAGCTTTCAAACCATAAGGAGGCACTCATCTCAGTTCCCATTATCCAACCTCCGGATTGGTCGCTACCCTTTGAGATCATGTGTGATGCCAGCGATTATGCTGTTGGGGCGGTCCTCAGCCAAACCAAGGACAAAAAGCATCACGCGATCGCTTACGCTAGCAAGACTTTGACAGGACCTTAGCTTAACTACGCCACTACTGAAAAAGAGTTCCTCGCTATAGTCTTTGCTATCGATAAGTTTAGATCCTATTTGGAGGGAGCAAAGATAATTGTTTATACAGATCATGCTGCTCTCAAATATTTGCTCACCAAAATGGATGCTAAAACTCGTCTGCTCCGATGGATGTTGTTGTTACAAGAGTTTGAATTGAGATAAAAGATAAGAAAGGAGTAGAAAATACTGTTGCAGATCATCTTTCGCGTATGCAAGTCACTAACATGCAGGAACAGCAGATTAACGACTTCCTACGCGACGACATGCTCCTGATGATCAACGACACGAACCCATGATATGCAAATATTGTTAACTTTATGGTTTCAGGGTACGTACCCCTAGGCGAATCAAATAAGAAGCTTGAATATGAAAGTCGCTGCCACCTATGGGACGACCCCTACCTATACTGGGTCTATGCTGACGGACTGCTACAAAGATGTCTGCCCACCTCAGAGGGTGCACACATCATTGAGAAGTGTCACGCTTCACCATACGGAGGTCACTATGGAGTATTTCACACACAGTCCAAAATCTGGACGTGCGGCTTCTACTAGCCTACAATGTATCAAGACACGAAGAAGTTCGTCCATAGATGCCGTCAGTGTCAGCTACAAGGCAACATCAGTGCACGCAACGCCATGCCACTTCACTTCAATCTCCAAGTCAAAATTTTTGATGTCTGGGGAATTGACTTTATGGGGCCATTCAAGAAATTAGGCGACTACGAGCACATCCTTGTAGCAGTTGACTACATATCAAAATGGGTAGAAGCATTACCGTGTCGAGGAGTAGATGCCAGGCATGCAAGAAAGATGTTTCACGAGATCATCTTTCCTCATTTTGGGACACCAAGAATGGTAATAAGTGACGGAGGGTCGCACTTCATTGATAAAGCCTTCAGAACATTTTTGTGAGATTTGGGCACCCATCACAATGTTGCTACTCCTTATCATCCCCAAACCAGCGGGCAGGCCTAAACTTCCAATAAGCAGATCAAGAACATACTCCAGAAAACGGTGAACGAAATGGGAACAGGCTGGAAAGATAAGCTCCCTGATCCACTCTGGGCATACAGGATAGCTTACAAAACTCCCATTGGATGTCACCTTATCAATTGGTCTATGGCAAAATCTATCATTTGCCTCTTGAGCTTGAACATAGAGCTCACTGGGCAATCAAGACTTGGAATATGGACATCAAGGCCGCTGGAAGAAACAGGCAAAGACAAGTCGCAGAATTAGAAGAATGGCGAGAAAAAGCCTATTACAGTGCCAACCTCTAGAAAGAAAGAACAAAAAAATGGCACCATAAAAAGATCTTACATAAAGAATTCAAGATCGGCGACAAAGTCCTGCTCTTCAACTCGAGAGTCAAATTGTTCGGGAAAGGAAAGCTCAGGAGCAAATGGGACGGACCTTACACAGTGATCGAGGTGGCACCGCACGGAGCTGTCACAATAAAGGATGACGGTGGCAACATCCATAAGGTTAACGGCCAACGTCTCAAGGTATTTCTCGAACCCGAACCCCATTCATTTGATGAAATAAATTTAGTTTCTTTTAAAGAATACACCAAAGGAATGTGTTAAAAAGACAATAATATAATATATATTTTGTTGTTGTATTTATTTTACTTTAAATAAAGCCTCTTGATTTATGCATTTAAGTTTTACCCAAAATGCCCCTGTGATCTTGTATATCTTGTTTAAAATCTGTTTTGATCATAGCATCTTCTCAATATAAATGCATGATAGTGCAATCTCTTGAGTTTTAGAAAGTTTTATTCAAAATTCAAAAATTATTCTCTTTACCATCCCGCCAATACACTGCGAATCAACATTGATCGTAAGTGGGATCACGATTAGGGAAACAAATAACGCGAGTTGCCAAAAAAACGGAGGCCGACTGGTGGCCCCGGGGGTTCGGACGCACCTGGGTGAGGCCACACTCCTGTCCCAGCCAATTGGCCCCAATCTTTTTCGTACCTCCCTCTGATCCCTCCAGTATCATGTTACCGCCTACGATCAAGTTTGATTCCTTATTTAGGTGCGCAGAAGAACCTACATAAGCAGCCCCTTGGCCTCTCAATTCTTCACACCAAACCTTTCTCTTCTTCCTCTCACCAAGTGTGCTAAGCTCTCCCAAGATCCAAGGCAAGAATGTCTAGCTACGCCCTCTCCCTAATCCAAGCCCCTGGCTCCTTCGCAAACCTAGACATCGTCCCCTTTAGAGACAGTTCCTTTGTGGAGGAAGAAGCACGAGCAGCAGTCAAGGCACCACTAGCCTTTCTCCCACCAAGCCAAGACTTTAGCCCAAGCCTGAAGTCGACTGCCCGCTCCCGCATCATCAAGAATGGCGCCCAGAAGAAGAAGCCCACTATTGTTCGTCCAACCGCCGGCGCACTAGGACCGAAGAAGAAGACTCTTGGTGGTGGTGGACTTAGCAAGGGAGCTACTGTCATGCCTTCGTCTTCCGAAGAGCTGTCTCTGTCATCTCCTGTTTATGATAATCACACATATATATTTAGAGGGATACGCAAACCCGACGGAGGGTATGCGAAGGGACTTTTCCGTAAGGATGAAGCTTCGGCTAGCAAAGCCGCGCCCTCAGCAGAAACCTTAGGCGCTAAACACAAGTTCGTTAGTACTGTCATCAGGGGACAGCCTAAAGGTTTCTTTAGAGATAGTGAGGATGAGCAGCTGCCCAAAGGGCCAACCATCACCTCACTCCATGCAAGCAATAGGAGCACCCACGCTAGTGTAGAGAGAGTTCATGATCGCATAGCCAAGGCTCATCTTAGCGGCAAAGGACTTAAGGACGAATTAGATGAGATGCGCCACAGCTATAGCAATCAGCTGCACAGGATCGCTAAGGCAGCAGGGGTGGAGCATGTTCTTAAAAGTTTCTAAGAACCTCATACAAATAAAATAGGCACGCTTTCCCTTTTTCAACCATTTTCCCTTTTGATGTAATTGTGCCTATTTAAGTTATGAATGAAAATATCTTTTCTTTTGAGCACTTGTTTTCTGGAAAGTATATGTTTTTCTGTGACTAATCAAAGATAGGAAAAAAAAACAAGTGTGGGGGAGAAGCACATCATCATGAAAATTGTTGGGTATTCTTAACATCACTACCAAAAGTAGACTTAGTTTTCTAATTCTAGTAACGGTGCCAAAAATGCCAAACCTATCCCTCATACCACTTAAGCCAAGTTGTCATCCCCAGCATGACATGAGAGACGCGGTATTGAAATATGCAATTGCTCTTCTAAATAAATTATGAATGGGATCTGCAAGCGCACAGATTAATACCGATGTAGCATTTGAACCGGGAAGTATTCCAGTTATCGTTATTTAAATTTTTACCACTGGGAAGGGATTAGCAATCATCAATATTGATTACAGAATAGAATATGAGATTGAGTATCTATCATTGCATGTATAATTGAGAACATTTATCTAACTCTTTCATACAGGGGTAAGCGTCACATAAAAGATATATGAAGTAATGAATAGTGACAAAGATAATTAATCTGATCATAACTTAGCCACATAATAAATATGATAAGCACCTCAATTAGATACTCTAGAAAGTCATTAGCATGGTATTAGAACGAACTACAAGAATATTTCCTAATTTATTCTCAACTATATAGTCTAGCATTATCATAATTAGTGCAAGCATACTTAGCAATCATTGCGAGACAAGACTACGCCCATGCATAGTGATATTAGCAAGGTAAATGAGAAACATAGCAATCCCTCCCTTGTAATAATATTGCTCTGCCAGCCCAATACACGACAGGGGGACTATATAAGAATCAATGAAGCTGTCACTATCACGAACTACCCCACGATCTGACATATTGGGTACAATCACAGATAAATACGGTATAAGCACCACGCCTACACAATATCTATCATTTACCCATGGATCCGACGGATAAACGCTATACGATCCTAAGCATGTATATAGATCCAATCTAACTAAGCCAAGTACATAACTATGATAAACTAAGAACAATATAATCTTGAATATAAGCAAGTAGAGCAAAGTCATAAGCAATATATTGAAGTAGAACAAAGTCATATTCATAATATTGAAGAACAAAGATAATTAGAAGAACAATTAGAAGGACAATTAGAGAATTACCAAGAATCCTCTTGACAGATCCGAAACCAATCGAAGATTGACTCCTTCTAGTTCTAATCCTATGTAGCTATGCTAATCTAGATATCTAATTGATGTGGTGGCTCTAATCTTGATCAGAGGCTTCTTCTCCCTTGAGGAATAATGAATTAGGGTTGAGAGGCTCTCTCCTCCAGGGGCCAGGGGGTCTGGTTTTATAGTCCCTTCAAGTGAATATTGGTCGTTGGATCAAACCGACATAGATTGAACGGTTATCCTTGATCCTTTTGGTCGGTGGAGATCTTCCCCGAAACAGAGTCCTGATTAGGCTCGGCAGGAGGGCGGGCGCCCAGGGCAACTGGGCGGGTGCCCAGTCCCTAGCCCCGTTCGGCCTTCGCTTCCTTCCCGTGGCTTCTGGAGTCTTCAAGATGTAAGATAATTGCGCGGCACGTTAATATCTCTATGTAATCCCGACGTCTGGGCCTTTCTTCCGTATTTCCTGATAACCCCCTACAGAAATAGACAAACACCAAAACTTATGGAATTCTGTCGGATAAAACCCTAAGTCTAGATGTTGATTTCATTTGGATCCTTTTTTTTGTTTATTTGATAATTAAATTTGATACTTAAGGACCGTCAACAAACTCCCCCAAGCTTACCTCTTGCTCGTCCCTGAGCAAGGATAGATTAGAAGTTGTTGCAATACTTTAAAAATTGACGGTACACATGCTTTTAAATAAGATCTCATCTCTGAGTTAGAGTAAACTGTCAAGACTTAAAACATACTTACTTTACCTTTTACCATGGGACTTGTAACCGTCACTTCTGTCTTGAGTAGTTAAAAGATAGAACAGTCTAGTCAAGTGCCATGTCTCTTATTCTTGATCAGCTATAGCTCTGGAGTTTTTTGCAGATTTTCAAATAAAACTCAGAGATTCCTTGTATGACTCTCTCAGATCTCTCTTTTGTGGTATTTCTGGATCGTTACCAAGGCAGTGATGGTATATGCCTTCTCTCAATATATGTGGTATTTGTGGTATAAAGCATATTGACATTGCCTTCTCTCTCACCCTACTCTAATAAGGCTTTAATATCTGGAGCTCATAGGTGGGAGATAAAATATACATACTCACAAGACATTTATTGCATAGTCAAATTATGGATCCAAAGAAACAAATCATTAAGTCAAATCAAGATGTGCATGTGTGGCGAATGAGTGGTGTATGGTGATGACAATGGTGGAAGTCTAATTCTACTTTTGCTCTTTTGAGGGGATACATACCTTCCTTGCTTTTTGAAACTTTATGAGGAGAATGAGATGCTCTATATTTTTCTTTTCTCTCCGGTGGGTATCTTGTACCCCTAATTCTACTGTCGGACACTTGTCCATTTTTACCTCTCGTCTCACTTTTTCTTTTCTTTCGTGGTTCCGGGCACTTGCCCCTTTTTATTTCCTCGTATCTCTTTTTTTAGAGCACTCATCTCTTGAGATAATATAGCAAGTGGTAGTAACAAGATAACTTGAGCATTTACAGGGGAAAAACAGAAATATTTTTGGCTATTCTCTCCTAGATTAGTTGTAGAATATTTTTAGGTGATTGTAGAGATGGAAATGGATGGATATATGTGGATGGTACTTCTAGAGTAGAAGTAGCATGTGTGAGTCAACGTGCAAGTGAAATCTTGATTTAACCACATGACAAGTTCCTAAGGGTCTACACAACTTGACCACACTCAATGCTCATAAGTAGTAAATAGTAAATGTGTGGCTCAAAGTCTAGCAAACATGTATATATGGCTGTGGTAGGAATTTAAACTCTCATCATACAGGAACTCATCATGCAATATTTAAAAGATTTTCAAAGATAAAATTATCTAGAATTCTAGCATCTCTAGGAACAGATAAATAGCAGCTCAACCTTCCCATATCGTATCTGTTAACAACTTAGACTTTAGATCAAGTTTTCATCCCACAAGTTTAGGTCTAGAGCAAGCTTTAAATTATAAAAGTTATGTCTGAACTAGTGAGAGAACTTCAAATGTGCAAATTAGGCAGAGCAACTATTCATCATATCCATGCTAGAGTTTTATTTAGATACAGATTAGCATAGCCACTTTATTTATTTATTAAACACACTGAGCAAAAGATATATATAAGCATAAAATATTTATTTGGTTTTCCATAGTAATGTATATCTATATATTATAATATAAGTATAAAGATAGATAGATAGAAATACTTATTTTTATTATTTGAGTAAAGTATAAACGTGAGTAGAAACACTTAGCTGGATAAATGGGGGTGCTCTCCCCCAAGCTGAATTTTGACGTAATTTCTCTTGATGTAGCTAGCAGGTGGTAGAGGTCTATTTGAAAGTCAGCAGCATTCTGACAGCGATTAGAATGTCCTCCGTCTGCTAGTCTTCTTGATTCTTAAATTCTGTGGAGCTCAAATAGACAACAAAGCTTGTGGAACTGATTAAGTGTTAGCATAAATATCTAGCCTTTATCATGTTGAGACTCCTTAGTAAATATTACTCCTTATTTTTTATATTTTTATTTTATAAAGCAGAAAAGAAATATTTATTTCATTTTTATGCCACCACAGTGAATGTACTTATGGGCTTCATGCCACTCGTATACTCACATGGGGCTTACTGTTTTTAACATTTTTAATTTCTTTTTAGGATAGTGTGAACATAACTAATTAAGTAAACTATTTTAAATAATTGAAAGGGAAAGGATAACTACCAAGTTTACCTCTTGGCAAGGCGTTCGGTATTTTGAAGTCCTCCGAACGGGACTCTCCGTTTTCTCAATTGTCCTGGGATTCGTTGGGTGGCGTAGTCGGTACTTCCGGCGGCGCCTCCTCTTCATGTATAGTTATCTTCTCTTTCCATACCTGACTCGGTATTTCGGTCTCCTCTGGATAATTCTGTTTAAACTCTACGTCTTCTGACCTTACCACTTCTCCTTCATAGTCTGTCCATCCGTCCTTGATGATCTGCCTCCTCTGGTTGCGGTTGCGTCTTTTCCTGACCTGCTTAGATTCGTCAAAGATGTAGTTAGGGTCAGTAAAATAACGGCGTACCTTCTCTGAGGGGAAGTGCATATGGACTTCTCTGGTTCCAATGTAGATGATTGCTTTAATGGTGCTGAGGAACGGTCTTCCAAGGATGATGGGTGGATCGTACTCGTCTTCTCCCATGTCAATAACCTGAAAGTCTGTGTAGACAAAATGATCGTCTATTATGACTGGGACATCAGTTACTGTTCCTTTAACCTCTCGAAACGTTTGATCTGCCATCTGGAGCTGAATGTATGTTGGTTTCAGGGGCATGGTTCCGAACAAGAGCCGATAGGTGACTGCGGCCATTATGTTGACGCCTGATCCGGTGTCGCAAGTCGTCTTGTAGAAGTTGTATCTATTTATGGAGCAATAGATGCTTGACATTCCTGGGTCGCCCTTCTTGGTCAAAAATGGTGACTTAAGTTGATGATCTTGGCCTCCATGAACTGCAATGACCATCTTAGCTGACTCGGTCCACACTTGCTTGTTCCTGTTCCTCCTGTCGGTCCTCTTCCTTGATTCATATCTGGATTGATCTGGGATTTGTGTAGTCTTGTTCTTGAAGGAAAACGTCCCCTTTCTACCTTTGATGTAGAAACTGATCTTGGCAGCACTAGCGTAGATGACGGCTCCTGAGGTGTTTAAGAATGGCCTCCCTAGGATGATGGGTGCCCTCTCATCATTACCGGTCTCTACCATTACGAAGTCTGCTAGGGCATATAAGGTACCAACTCGGACACAAAGGTTCTTCAATATTCCTTTTGGAAAACTTATCGTCTGATCTGCAAACTGCAAACACATGGTTGTCTCTAATAAAGGATATGTAAAAAAAATTTCATAGAGTACCCTGGGTATAATGTTGACGCTAGAGCCAAAGTCGTAGAGTGCTTCTGGGACGTCCACCATGCCGATGGAGATCGGGATGACGGGGCGTCCTGGATCACCTCTCTTGACCGGCAGAAGGTCAGTAGTGAATTCAGTGATGGGGTTACTCCAATTACCTGCATCAAACATGTCTACAAGATTTGCAGATTCTAATCCTTCCGGTTGTGATGGTATACCAGGGTTAGTAGCATGAACAGCAGGAGCTATTTGATTTAATTGAGATTCAATCATTTTATTAAAGCTAATTTGATTCTTGATGGCAGTAGAGAAATTATCCATTCTATTATTTATATTTTCTAGCATTTTATCATTAGATGCCAATTTCTTAGATAGATTATCCATTAGCTTTCCTTGATTAGACACTAACTCTCTCAGAGGTGGAAAATTATTATTATTGTTGTAAGAATTGTTACCTTGATAATTACCTGAGTAGTTAGGCCTCTGTTGATTCCAATCTTGATTTTGTTGAGGACGGTTGTAGTAGTAGTAGTTGTTGTTGATGTAGTTCACATCCTCAAGCATCTCAGGGCAGTGATTGCCTGAGTGTCCAGTATCACCACACTCCTCACAAGTCATGTGAGAGTCATAGACGTGCATAACTTCCTTCTTATATCCAGCTCTATCGTCGAGCTTCTTCATGAGCAGGTCTAGCTTTGCAGACAACATGTCTACCTCCTTGAGCTGATGCATACCTCCGTGTCTAGGTCCTTTCTTCATTCCAGCTTTGATTGGACGCCATCTTCTCCACAAGAGCTGTGGCTTGTGGTATGGCAAGTGTTGACACTTCTTAACGCAACCACCGGATATCGGCGACGGCGCCAGAAGTGCCCTGGTAGGGTAACTCTATTTACTATTGGATAATTCCGCAAGCGCACAGAATGTACGGCTGTAGCACTTCACCAAGGAGTATTCCAAGGTATCGTAATTTATATTTTCCCAAGGGAAAGCGGCTAAGTGTGTTTAACAAAAAGGGGAATGAGATTCCTTGAGTTATCTAGTATCAACTAGTGAATAAGGGTGGTAAATAACGAATAGGAAGGGTAGTGGTGAATCCAAGGTCCTATGCTAAAGGTAAATGGTAGAGTTAGCTAGGTGGGAGGACAACGAGTGAGTAAAGGACTCCTATGTATCTAACTTGACTTCTGTGACTTACTTTAATAGATAATTGCCTTAACTATGCTAGAGCCTTACTAACTGTGTGCGAGGGATAGCCGAGCTGGTAAGACGCTTAGAACGTTTTTCACCTAACCCCTTACCGAAAGCGACTATTGGGCTTATGGACGCCTTACCTTTTAAGAACTAGCCTGTACGTGAGGAGAACCTAATGCCGCCCACGATCTGTCACCTACTAGGGAGTGCGCTCCTACTTTCCGTTCAAGCCAGCGGTAATCAAAGGTAATCTTAAGTATGAGCACCACGCTCACACTTAATCCTACAACGCTAACTAGTTGCAGCTAGCTAGAGCTCCTATACAAGATAGGACGATGATGCACACACAGGAGTGGTTACAGGTCACTAACTTCACTAAGACAACTATATTACTAAAGTAAATGCACAACAAGACTAAAAGACTTGCACTAAGTAAGAACTCAGTAAAGTAAAGTAAGAATAATATATTAATAAAAGGAAAGTCTTACAAAAGTAGAAAGGTACAAGAGCTATACCAGACTCTCCAGAAGACGACTCCGGAGACCCCGAGCTTCGCTCGACTCGACTCTAACTCCCACTCTAGACTAACTACTACTCTACTTGTATGCTTGGAACTTGTAATGCACTTGGCCTTGGAATTGCACACTTGAAATGAGGGATGGAGGCTGCCTTTTATAGAGGGAGATGGAGTAGGGGTTACTCCATCGCCACGTCATCGATCCGCGTGACATCTTCTCTCCACCCTTGGATCAAACCGACCTCACAACCGCCATTTGATCAACGGTAGGGGCAAATCAACATGTGGGACATGTGGGGAAGGTCGGTGGGAGGCCACCGACCCTGGAACCGCCTTTGATGTGGGGTCGGGCGACCCCACTTCTGGGCCTCTGGGCCCACCAGCAGTGTCCACAGGGGTCCCTTATGTCGGTGGACTAGGTGGCACACCTGGGTCCCACCAAAGAGGGGTCGGGCGACCCCCTCCCTGTGGGCCCAGGGTGTCACCTGTTGTCCCCTCGATCTCCTCTTGATGATTCTGATGTTGGCTTTGTCAAATAATGTCTTGAATTTGTTGTTCCTGCATAAACAAGCTAAGAGTACAAGTGGAACTAGTTATGGATAAAATATGTTCATGTCATGTCGTTTCCCCTTGCAACTGAGGCATGTTGACGGTGTTTTGTATGTGGATTTCTATGGTATATCCACCGTCAACAAGATCCCCCAAGCTTAACCTTTGCTCGTCCCGAGCAAACAATCAAACTTAGCCTCGGTGGATCAGGTATTGTTACTATGTTCACATTTCAAGAGTACCATGTGTACAACAAAGTTCTTCTCTTTGCATGAAAAATTTAGCTATGTATACTTACCCCTATTACCTTAGTCCCTTATGGGGCTTATGGCTTTTCCTTTGTCTTAGGTGGTTGAGAGACAGAACAGTTTGACTTGAGCACTAACTTTCTCATTCTTAGCAAGTTTCATATCAGAGGTTTTGTGATATTTTCAAAAGAAAGCTTAAATGTTCCTCTTATGGTTCTCTCATGTCACTCAAATGGTGTATGATTCCTCACCAAGGCATATGGTAAGAGTTGCCTTCTCTATTTCATCCTATTTCTAGAAGGCTTATGTGGAGTTCAAGGTAGGGATGAAAGGAGATAGCATACTTACTTTGCATGTATTGCGAAGTCAAAGCTCGGATCCTTGAAGAGAAGTGTCATACTCCCAGATCAAGATGTGCAAGTGTGATATATGGTGGACTAGGTTGCTCCTTTATTTGATAGATTCTCTATGTATTGAGACATGGCTAGCATTTTTTTTTCTTCTTTTTTTTTATATATGAGCTTTCATGTGCTCAATTTTCTTTTTCTGTGGACTTGCACATATCCATCTTTTTATTTCATTTTGCCTAGCCTTTTGATGTCTCATTTACCAAATAATGCTTAGAGAGATGTTCTAACATTTAGAGTATGGAGCAACCTATTTAGTGGATGCGAAATACATGTGGTTGCGTACTTCCAGTGTAGAAGCAGCATATATATATGTGGTGTGTACGTGATCTTGATCTTAGGAGCATGAAAAGTCTCTTAACAAGGGTCAACAAGACTTGACGACACTCAACACAAAGCAAATAGCTTATGTGGAAAGGTTGCAATTATGTAAAGTAGATATGGCTGTGGTAGGAATTCATCACCATTGAGGAACAATTAAGGTTTTGATCATTTTAAGAATAAATCTCTGATAATCATGCATGATTAGAAAAATATTATAGTAGCTCTTGTCTTACTATCTCATGTCCCACAACAACTTAGACTTAGTTCTAGCACTTGCAACCCACAAATTTTTTAGGTTCATGGCAGTTTAAGTGAGCTAAGTGATCCATACTTAGAGAAATACTAAGTTGTATACTAGGCACTAGAGAAACATTAACAAGCAACTAGTCATAATTTCCATGAGGGATATAAACATACATGAAGCATATATGCTAAAGGGAAATGCTAATAAATATTTATTTATTTATTTTTTAGTAAGAATGATAAAATGCATGAAAATAAATAGGATAGAATACTTACCTTAGTGGGGGAGAGGATCTCCCCCAAGCTAGATCTTCGCTCACTGTGGTGGCGGGAAATTCTGGTACCATCCAGCCCAGCGTTGTGCGTCTTCCTCTCGCACACGTCGGATATGTTGGCCGTTTTGTAACGCCAGTTGCAATGTTGCTTCTTGCCCAATCTGCAATTCGCCCATGTCATTAATGAGACTGTCCATACCTGTGGGCTGGTGACGCCTAGCCCTGTCCCTTGGGCGTGGAGTGCGTTGTGGAGGTAGACCCATGGAGTCTGAAGCATCCACTGACATCGCTTCATCGCCCTCTTCAACGTCATGGTGCGAGGATCCTCCTTGCTCCATCTGGGCGGCTTGCATCATCCTTCTTGTCACCCTGCGTGTCCCTGCAACATCTGGACTTGCCACTCGGGCTAGTCTAATGGTAAGTGTGCGGACCCCATACAACCGGCGCCTCGCACATGGGAGAGGAATTTCGGTTGTATAGCCCGGATAAATCATTTTAAGTTCACCATTTGGATCTCTTATGAGCATGTTAGCATTGATGAAGAAGTTCTCATCTACCACTCCTCTAACATAGCCAATGTCTTCAAAATAATGTGATTCAAGTAATCCAAAAGTATCGGCTATTCGAGTAATAAAGGATGTGAAATAGATGGGCTTCCCATACTCAATAGAGTTAAGCCAATAGTTCACTAGCAGTTTCACAGGGGAGACCTTGATTTTACTAACCATGGCATAGAGAATTTAAGTTCATCATCAATTAAAGTATCAGTTCCCATGCCAGGATATAGAGTGCACATGATCCAGAAGTGAAGAAAGCGCAAGGTTGGATTATGGATTTCAATGGGAGTAGGATTTGAACAATCATTAGAGCCAGAAATTGCTTTCCAGAATCTAAATTTATCGAACATTCTAGTGGCATGATCTAGATCAAGTTCACATTCATGTTCACACCCTAAAGCAGTGTTTAGCAAACTCCAATTTAATTGATGTTCTTGCTCACACATGCGAAAAGATATTCCATTATTTGTGAGTTTTAGGGTGCATAGAAATTCCTTAGCAAGCAATTCTTTTCCAAATTCAGGCACTTGCCAAAAACTACTCCAACCAATTGCTCTAAACACCTTATCGAATTCAACATCCATACCTGTGCGGGCCAAAAGGTCCGGATCGATGATGCTAGTGTGTAGGAAGAGACCCTCTCGGATGATGTAGTACCTTTGCAACTCTTCTTGGCTTAACATGAGGCCGCTCTCGGGCTCTCTCATCCTTGATGGAGGCTCGTAGGGTACCATCCCATGGTAACCTTCTTCTTCCTCCCTTCCATGAGCATGGTGAGAGCCTTGAGAAGAGCTCTCACCCTTTGCTTTCTTGAACTTGCCGAAGATATGCTTCTTCATCCTCCTACACAAGTGAGGCAAACCAAGCTCCTACTACTACTACTATGCAAGGGGAATCTTTTTGGGTTTTTGTTTTGATGACTAATTCTAAACTAAACTTGAGAAATGGCTTGTAAAAAAGAGAGAAGAGAAAGGATTGTGAGCTCGAAATGGTTCTGGTGGTTTTGGGTGTGGAGTTGAGCTCACAATGCTGTGGTATTTATAGGGGGAGAAGGGCAAGTAGTTGACCCACAATATAGGGGTCGGCCGACCCCCCCTAGAAGCACTTTGAATTTGAGTTTAGCTTTATATAGGGAACCATTCTGCATGCTTTCAAGATTTTGCAGAGATGGTCCAAAATGGGGGTCGGCTGACCCCCATCCTAGCCCCTCCTCCACTTTAAACATTGTGTCATTGATTGTCCAGAAAAGTAAAGGCTAGGTGTGGACCAAAAGTTTTCAAATTGTTTCTGAGATTCCCTGTTTTAGTGCTTTGTGAAAGGTAAAAGATGAATGGCAAAAGTGGAGACATGTCTAAAGTGATTCCTATGGACCATGGGAGCACTCAAGCATGCCTAGGTGACCACTTTGCAGAATTTAAGCTAGTGGAGTGGTCCCAAAAGAATCAAAGATGAAAGGAGCATCTTATGACTAAAGTAAAGGATCAAGGGACCACTCTTTTTCAAACTTAAGCTAGTGTTACAAGCATAGGACTCCATTGTGATTCAAATGGCGGCCAGCAGGAGGCAAGTGGGGCCAATATGGGGGTCGGCCGACCCCCACATTGGAGCTCCCAGAGCATCCAAGTGCTGGGTTGGAACCTCTATGACTAGCAAGGTTGAAATGTGGTGAAGTGGGCCCCAAGGTGGGGTCGGGCAACCCCCCTTTGGGAGCTCCAGCAGCTCAAATTTTTATGACAAGTTATTCTCAAGATTTTATTTATTATGGCTAAACATTTTGTCGAAATAAGATATGCAAAATTCAAAGTAAGAATGCAATTGAAAAGTGAATAGTAGAAATTGAAATGCAGAAAATAAATATGGGATAACTACTGATTTACCTTATCAGCAAGGGCTCCATGTTTTAGGTCCGTAGAGCAGGACCTCTCCATCTTGTTCATCCTTCGGGTGCATCAGATGGTCCCGGAGACGTGGACCTTGATTGCACCTCTTTCTCCCGCCATACTTGCTTGGTATTGATTTTTGGTTCAGCGGGTTCCTCTTCTTTCTTTTCGGCCCTTTTGGCCGACTTACCTCTCTTGTCCCTTCGGCGTCGGATGTGGCGAGGCTTAGTTGGAGGTTCTTTGTCCTTCACCTGCATGTTAGCTTTATAACCATTGAATGGACATTTTACCTTCCATCCTGGGAATTGGAGGTGAATCTGGCCGGACCCCACATAGATGACTGCATTGACCGTGTTGAGGAATGGCCTTCCCAAGATGATCGAGACATCATTATTGGATCCCATATCCAAAATGATGAAGTCGGCAGGGACGTAGTCGTCTTGGACCTTTACCAGTATGTCCCTTGCCAACCCCTCAGGGAACCTGATCGTCTGATCTGCCATCTGCAAACGAACAAATGTGGGGTGCAAAGGCCCCCCTAGCAAATTATCATAAGTTACCTTGGCCATGATGTTGACACCCGATCCAAGGTCGCAGAAGGCGTTGTGGAAGATTTGCGGTCCGATCTCACAGGTGATGGTCGGCAGGCCTGGGTCGTCCTTCTTGGTGATGAAGGGCGAATCCAGAAGATAGCTCCAGTTGGATTGTACCGGAGGCTTACCGAACCTCGTAGTAACTAGTTTAACTCCTTCAATTGGGTCCTCAGGTTTCCCTAGGATCTTACCTTGCTCGAAGGATGGGACAGCTGCTGCTAATTGAACTAATTGTGTTTCTAGCATTTTGTTAAAGCTCAACTGATTTTTCATAGCAGAGTTAAAGCTATCCAACTTTTCACTTAAGTTTTCAAGGATCTTATCATTAGCCATCATTTTCTTGTTAATGCTATCATTGATTTTAGATTGGCCTAAGACAAGATCTCTAAGAGAAGGTTGGTTACCAAAAGAATTATTGAAATTTTGATTGTAACCATTACCTTGATTACCTTGGTAGAAGGGGCGCGAGTTCCATTGCTGCTGTTGGGGCCGGTACCCATTGTTGTTGTTGTTGATGAAGCTCACTTCCTCCTTTGCTTCGGGACAATTGTTTCCCGAATGATCATCTCCTCCGCACACTTCGCACCATGAATCAGATTCAATGGCCCGTGCAGTGGCGTAAGGTTGAATGGTCTCTTGCTTGGAACTTTCTTCCATCTTCTTCATTAAGAGGTCCATCTTAGCAGAGAGCATGTCCACCTCATTCAAGGCATGGACACCTCTTCTCTTGGGTTGGAGGCGTTCCTCATTCCATCCTTGGTTTATAACCATCTTTTCAATGAGGTCCTTGGCATCCTTGACATTGTGTTGCAAGAATGCTCCTCCAGCGGCAGCATCAAGGTGACTACGGGCCAAACCGGTCAGGCCATGGTAGAAACCTTGGATTAGGAGCCACTCCTCTATCCCATGATGAGGACAAGCGCGAATGTACTCCTGCAGACGTTCCCATGCTTCGGGAATCGTCTCATCTGCTTGCTGTTGGAAGCTGGAAATCTTTCCACGAAGGGCGCTGGTCTTGCCCATCGGAAAGAACTTCTTGAGAAATGCATTGGCGCACCTCTCCCATGTGGTCACTTCACCCTTGTTGGCGTAGAACCATTGCTTCGCCTTCCCCAATAACGAGAATGGGAAGAGGCGAAGACGGATGGCGTCTGCGGCGACATTCTTGATGGTGAAGGTGCCGCACACCTCCAAGAAGTGTTGGAGATGGGCATTGGCATCCTCGTGTGGCTTTCCACAGAAGGGATTAGCTTGCACCATATTGATAAGCGCAGGCTTCAACTCAAAAGTCGCATCCCCCAAGTTAAGCTGCGGACCCGTGGCGACATTGTCAGCCGACGGCGCAGAGTACTCAGAGATGGTCTTCTGGGCCATAGCTTCTTTGATAACCGGTGCAGATACTCCTTCCTCTAACGGATTCAGGTTCGAGATGAACCTTTGAGGTGGAACTTGACGACGTCTAGTTCTCCTCAACAGTTGCTCAGGATCTTCAACGAAGTTTTACGGCAATTGGAAACCGCTCATACACTGTCAGGCTTCACAATAAAGGAAGACAAGACAAGTGATGGGTTATCCCTATCACTACTTGATAACTAGCAAACTCTGGATTCTCTTTTTGTTAAAACTCTTAGACAGACGCTCTCCCCGGCAACGGCGCCAGAAATGCTTGTTGACACTTCTTAACGCAACCACCGGATATCGGCGACGGCGCCAGAAGTGCCCTGGTAGGGTAACTCTATTTACTATTGGATAATTCCGCAAGCGCACAGAATGTACCGCTGTAGCACTTCACCAAGGAGTATTCCAAGGTATCGTAATTTATATTTTCCCAAGGGAAAGCGGCTAAGTGTGTTTAACAAAAAGGGGAATGAGATTCCTTGAGTTATCTAGTATCAACTAGTGAATAAGGGTGGTAAATAACGAATAGGAAGGGTAGTGGTGAATCCAAGGTCCTATGCTAAAGGTAAATGGTAGAGTTAGCTAGGTGGGAGGACAACGAGTGAGTAAAGGACTCCTATGTATCTAACTTGACTTCTGTGACTTACTTTAATAGATAATTGCCTTAACTACGCTAGAGCCTTACTAACTGTGTGCGAGGGATAGCCGAGCTGGTAAGACGCTTAGAAGGTTTTTCACCTAACCCCTTACCGAAAGCGACTATTGGGCTTATGGACGCCTTACCTTTTAAGAACTAGCCTGTACGTGAGGAGAACCTAATGCCGCCCACGATCTGTCACCTACTAGGGAGTGCGCTCCTACTTTCCGTTCAAGCCAGCGGTAATCAAAGGTAATCTTAAGTATGAGCACCACGCTCACACTTAATCCTACAACGCTAACTAGTTGCAGCTTGCTAGAGCTCCTATACAAGATAGGACGATGATGCACACACAGGAGTGGTTACAGGTCACTAACTTCACTAAGACAACTATATTACTAAAGTAAATGCACAACAAGACTAAAAGACTTGCACTAAGTAAGAACTCAGTAAAGTAAAGTAAGAATAATATATTAATAAAAGGAAAGTCTTACAAAAGTAGAAAGGTACAAGAGCTATACCAGACTCTCCAGAAGACGACTCCGGAGACCCCGAGCTTCGCTCGACTCGACTCTAACTCCCACTCTAGACTAACTACTACTCTACTTGTATGCTTGGAACTTGTAATGCACTTGGCCTTGGAATTGCACACTTGAAATGAGGGATGGAGGCTGCCTTTTATAGAGGGAGATGGAGTAGGGGTTACTCCATCGCCACGTCATCGATCCGCGTGACATCTTCTCTCCACCCTTGGATCAAACCGACCTCACAACCGCCATTTGATCAACGGCAGGGGCAAATCAACATGTGGGACATGTGGGGAAGGTCGGTGGGAGGCCACCGACCCTGGAACCGCCTTTGATGTGGGGTCGGGCGACCCCACTTCTGGGCCTCTAGGCCCACCAGCAGTGTCCACAGGGGTCCCTTATGTCGGTGGACTAGGTGGCACACCTGGGTCCCACCAAAGAGGGGTCGGGCGACCCCCTCCCTGTGGGCCCAGGGTGTCACCTGTTGTCCCCTCGATCTCCTCTTGATGATTCTGATGTTGGCTTTGTCAAATAATGTCTTGAATTTGTTGTTCCTGCATAAACAAGCTAAGAGTACAAGTGGAACTAGTTATGGATAAAATATGTTCATGTCATGTCGTTTCCCCTTGCAACCGAGGCATGTTGACGGTGTTTTGTATGTGGATTTCTATAATATATCCACCGTCAATAGTAAGTGATAAGAATGCTCCTCCAGCTGCAGCATCCATGGTCTCTCGGGCACTGTTGCCGAGCCCATGATATAACGTCTGCATTAGTAGCCAACTCTCCATTCCATGATGGGGACATTCTAGGATGTAGTCTTGAAAGCGCTCCCATGCTTCTGGAACAGATTCATCATTTTGTTGCTCAAAACTTGTAATCTTCCCACGAAGAGCATTGGTCTTGCCCATGGGAAAGAACTTAGCCAGAAAGTTTGTTGAGCAGAGTGCCCACATAGTATTCTTCTCCTTTGTAGCGTAGAACCACTGCTTCGCTCTTCCTAACAGTGAGAATGGGAAGCGGCGAAGTAGTATAGCATCTCTGGGGACTCCTGATATGGTAAATGTGTTGCAAATCTCCAGGAAGTGTTGGAGATGAGCACTAGCATCTTCGTGTGCCTTCCCACATAACTGGTTGGATTGCACCATGTTGATAAGTCCAGGCTTGAGCTCAAAGTTACCGTCAATCTCTACAGCAGGTCCAGTGCGGATGTTGTCCGTAGTGGGAGCTGAGAACTCGCGGATTGATTTGTTCGTCATGGCTTCGAACTCTGAAGACAAGTTCCAGTGATCTTCTTGATTAGATGAAGCTTCTTGCTGAAGTGTTGATGATCTATTCTTGAGCTTGGCTCTTGCTTTTGATTGTCAACAAAATTTCCTGGAAGATGTCTTCTATTCATACATTCCCCTGCATAAGATAAAATAGAAAATATCGGGGTAAAACTGTATGAGAGAATAGATAAGCTCAATCATATTAGTGATGCGAATGATAACTCAAAATCCTTTATTCATTCTTGATTAGTAATCAACCTTCCCCAGCAACGGCGCCAAAAATGCTTGTTGGGTATTCTTAACATCACTACCAAAAGTAGACTTAGTTTTCTAATTCTAGTAATAGTGCCAAAAATGCCAAACCTATCCCTCATACCACTTAAGCCAAGTTGTCATCCCCAGCATGACATGAGAGACACGGTATTGAAATATGCAATTGCTCTTCTAAATAAATAATTAATGGGATCTGCAAGCGCACAGATTAATACCTATGTAGCATTTAACCCGGAAGTATTCCAGATATCGTTATTTATATTTTTACCACTGGGAAGGGATTAGCAATCATCAATATTGATTACAGAATAGAATATGAGATTGAGTATCTATCATTGCATGTATAATTGAGAACATTTATCTAACTCTCTCATACAGGGGTAAGTATCACATAAAAGATATATGAAGTAATGAATAGTGACAAAGATAATTAATCTGATCATAACTTAGCCACATAATAAATATGATAAGCACCTCAATTAGATACTCTAGAAAGTCAATAGAATGGTATTAGAACGAACTACAAGAATATTTCCTAAGTTATTCTCAACTATATAGTCTAGCATTATCATAATTAGTGCAACCATACTTAGCAATCATTGCGAGACAAGACTACGCCCATGCATAGTGATATTAGCAAGGTAAATGAGAAACATAGCAATCACTCCCCTGTAATAATATTGCTCTGCCAGCCCAATACACGAGAGGGGGACTATATAAGAATCAATGAAGCTGTCACTATCACGAACTACCCCACGATCTGGCATATTGGGTACAATCGCAGATAAATACGGTATAAGCACCATGCCTACACAATATCTATCATTTACCCATGGATCCGATGGATAAACGCTATACGATCCTAAGCATGTATATAGATCCAATCTAACTAAGGCCAGTACATAACTACGATAAACTAAGAACAATATAATCTTGAATATAAGCAAGTAGAGCAAAGTCATAAGCAATATATTGAAGTAGAACAAAGTCATATTCATAATATTGAAGAACAAAGATAATTAGAAGAACAATTAGAAGCACAATTAGAGAATTACCAAGAATCCTCTTAACAGATCCGGAAACCAATCGAAGATTGACTCCTTCTAGTTCTAATCCTATGTAGCTATGCTAATCTAGATATCTAATTGATGTGGTGGCTCTAATCTTGATCAGAGGCTTCTTCTCCCTCAAGGAATAATGAATTAGGGTTGAGAGGGGCTCTCCTCTAGGGGCTAGGGGGTATGGTTTTATAGTCCCTTCAAGTGAATATGGGCCGTTGGATCAAACCGACATAGATT
Source organism: Sorghum bicolor (assembly GCF_000003195.3). Taxonomy (NCBI): domain Eukaryota; kingdom Viridiplantae; phylum Streptophyta; class Magnoliopsida; order Poales; family Poaceae; genus Sorghum; species Sorghum bicolor. Next base: position 38,453,987 of record NC_012874.2, on the reverse strand, counting down.
GAACGGTTATCCTTGATCCTTTAGGTCGGTGGAGATCTTCCCCGAAACAGAGTCCTGATTGGGCTCGGCAGGAGGGCGGGCGCCCAGTCCCTGGCCCCGTTCGGCCTCCGCTTCCTTCCCGTGGCTTCTGGAGTCTTCTAGATGTAAGATAATTGCGCGGCATGTTAATATCTCTATGTAATCCCGACGTGTGGCCCTTTCTTCCATATTTCCTGATAACCCCCTGCAGAAATAGACAAACACCAAAACTCGTGGAATTCTGTAAGATAAAACCCTAAGTCTAGATGTTGATTTCATTTGGATCCTTTTCTTTGTTTATTTGATAATTAAATTTGATACTTAAGGACCGTCAACAAAAACTCGGTTTGTATAAACGCTCCCCTCTTTTAAATTTAAAAAAAGTTTTATAAATAAAAGTTTAAAATATTGTACATTCATTCTCCATCAACTTGTCTCCTTTGTTCAAAATGTTTTGCATCCCTTTTATTTCTCACTAAAATTCCTGTGAATTTATGAACACTTTGTTAGGGACCCCATTTATCTAAGTAATTGACGGATGTGATATAGTAGGATGACATGATGCTTGCTAGTCTTTGCAAAGTACTTGGGTTTTTATTTTACAAAGTTAAAAAATTCATATAGCAAATTCCTTGAATGATTAAGCTTTTATCTACCAATGGCCAAATATATCTCTTTACGATGAACCTTCTACATATGCTGCTTACTCTGTGTTAAGTTTGGTCAAATTTTTAGACCACTGTCGAGAGATGTTTCATGCCTCCAAGATCAGAATTCACTTGCACCCACCAAATAAAGCCAACTCTCACACTGAGAAGTTGCGTGTTGACGGTCCATAAGTACTAAATTTAACTGTCAACTAAACATGGAAAAGGATCAATATGCACCAAACATCTAGAATTAGTGTTTTATCTGATAGAATTCTACGAGTTTTGGTGTTTGTCTATTTCTGCAGGGGTAATCAGAAAATATGTGGTATTTTCGCATCCATGGCTCGATTAGACAACATATGTATGAGCTGTTTTTCAAACCTATGAGCTCCATGTAAACATTCCCTTAGTTATAGGTAAGTGACATTTTTGGTAAGGATCCACAAATACCACATATAGAGAGATTTGAGAGAATCATAGCTGGGAACTCTGAGCTTTATTTTTGAAAACGTATGCAAAACTCCAGAACAAAGGTGAAGTATAGACAGGAGGAATAGTGCTTGACTTAATTATTTTGTCTTTCAATTACTCGAGACTTAAGTGCAGGTACTAAGCTCCATGACACTTCACTCTAATCTAGGAGAATTTTATATGAAAGCATGTGTGCCTGTAAGGAAAGAAAACATTGAAGCAACTCCTGATCCATCTGAGTTTTAGCTGTTTGCTCAGGGACGAGCAAAGGGTAAGCTTGGTGGAGTTTGTTGACGGTCCTTAAGTATTTAACCGTCAACTAAACATGGAAAAGGATCAATATGCACCAAACATCTAGAATTAGGGTTTTATCTGATAGAATTCCACGAGTTTTGGTGTTTGTCTATTTCTCCAGGGGTTATTAGAAAATATGGAGAGAAGGCCCACATGTCAGGTTTACAACGAGATAATTACGTGCCGCACAATTTTCCTCAATCAAGAAGAGTCCAGAAGCCACGGGAATGAAAGGGAGGCCGAGACGGCCCGGGGGCAGGGTGCCCGCTCTCCCCCCTTGGGCGCCTGCCCTGCCCTGGTGACCAATCAGGGTAGGTCTCTTGGATCGTGCTCCACCGCCTCTAATCTTCAAGAATAACTGTGCGATTAAGGTCGGTTTGATCCGACGGCTCACATTCATTTGAGGGGGCTATATAAGCAAGGCCTCTCCACCCCAAGGGGAGAGGAGAAATCATTATCAGAGGAAGCCATCAAAGTTAGGGTTTAGGAATTTCTCACCCACAGAGAATTAGAACTAGCTACTTCCAATTCCTTCAAGTTCTATAGGATTGATTAGATAGAATTAGTGAAGTAGAGCCTAGCGCTCTGGATTTCGGATCTTCATCAATAAAGATTGGTATTATTTCATATCTTTCTCTACTACTTTATTGCATTATGTCTCTATTTATTATGTTCTTAGTTTGCTCTAGTTCTATATTTGATATAGTTATGATTGACAATGAGTTCATGTATAAATTTGCAAAGCGCTTAGCTCTTGACTCGAGGGAGCTAAGTGGTAGATCATATGTGGGCATGGTGCTTAGATATTATTTACCTGCAAATGTATCCTATTGGCTGGGTCGTGTGGTAGTTCGCGATGGTGACAGCTTTGTTGATTCTTATATAGTCCACCCTCCGTTGATAGGACAGGCAGAATTTGTATTGCGGAGTAAGTCTTGCTATGTTCTGATTTACTTTAGCAATGTTCCTTATACATGAATAAAGAGTCTTTTGTGCTATATATGATTTGTAGATAACTAGAGTAGATTGTGACTTAGTAGATAGTAGATACTCAAAATCCATTCTCTAGCTAATCCGACGTCACCTTACATTTATGTGGAGTAGTCTATTTCTAATCACTGTGTTATTTACCCATGAGCTTACGTTTTATTATCTTTATTATTATGGCTTACCCCCTGCTAAAGCAAGTGACTGTGTGACGAGTTTCTCATTAGTAATCATGTTCTTGCACGTTTATCTCTAGTCTATGCCCTGATAGATTTTACCGCTATTTTCACTTTCGCCATTCTATTAAGCAAAAATATAAATAACGATACCCGGAATACTTTTCCTGGTGAAATGCTACAATGAGGTATTTTATCTGTGTGCTTGCGGATAGAATAGATTATTTTCTAGAGAGCCTTCATATTCATAAATACCTTAGTACACTCTAGTGCCATGCTGGGGATGACAACCTAGTATTCAAGTGGTGTTAGCAAGTGTCAACAAGCATTTCTGGCACCGTTGCCAGAGAACGGTAAGGAAAGCTAGGAAGTCAGTCAAGGTTATTCACGTAAACTATTAGACTAGACTATGGAGAAATAATTGCATAAATAACTAGCAAATGAGAAATCATAACAAGGCACCTCTGCTTTGGCAGGTTCACCCTGATGTTTTTCTATGTTTATATTTTTATACACGGTATATCAGGATTGACTTTGGTACATTCAACTCTTCATCATCAGAACCAAAGCAATCAAGAAAGAAACAAGAAGCTACCTACCAATTGCTGAAGCTATGGCACAGAAGACCTTGCAAGAATTCTCTACTCCATGTCTTGAGAACATTCCAACTGGTCCAAGATTTGAAGTAGAGGAAGGAGCACCCAAGTTCGAGCTCAAGTCAAGCCTTATCAACTTGGTGCAAGCTACACAATTTAGTGGAAAGGCACATGAAGATGCTAGTACACACTTGCAGAATTTCTTAGAGATTGGAAGCACAATCCGCATCAACCACTGGTCCCGAGCCGGTGCTGCCCTTCCGGGACTATAGGCCCACCCTTTAGTCCCGGTCCGGGGAACCGGGGCTAAAGCCCCCCACTTTAACCACGTTGCAGGACCCTTTAACACCGGTTGGTATTACCAACCGGTGTTAAAAGGGGTTCTTTTTTTGTTTCATTTTTTCGGTTCTGTTTATTGTTTTAAAATAATAATTGTCGAGGGTGTCATTAAGGGGTACCCCAGCCATGCTCGTAACGAGAGGACCCGTAAACAAATCGAGACCCCTGACTCGACGCCCCCACTCGCACGCGTGACTACCAAAGCATGGTGCCAACCCTAGCCTCGAACACAGAAAAGGGGTCGTGCGAATCGATAGAGGCTCGACTGGACAGTGACCGTCAAATACGGAAGTGGCTCATACGAATCGACAGGACTCGAGTGCAAGGACGTCGTTCACCGCCTGTCGCGGGTACGGGAACCAGGGCATTTGATGCTCCTGTCGTGTTCTCACCTAACCCGACAGTCACAGGAGACGTGATAGGGAGCGAGCACTCATCCAATCCCCCTTTTTGCAGCTTTATCCCTTCAGATGAGCCAGAGTATGGCCAAGCACAGTGAGACAGTCGAGACGTCGCATCATGACCCCCCTCGAGGCATCCAAAGTCAGCGCATCGATCAAGCAAGGCCATGCGCGGTACCGGACCCTCGAGCGAATACGTTCCTTCCCAGAGAAGAGTCAGACGGTGAAAGACAGCACCTCAACCGCTCTGGACGTGACTACTGCCATGACGTACAGGCGTGCCCACGGTTAAGCCAATCCAAGGCGACGCACAGGAGCCGAATTCGAAAGCATGCGCAATCATCACCAAAGTACCGAGTAACAAGACAGCTCGAGGCCACGCCAGTACGGAGGCCTCGAGTAGGTCAGCGCACTACGCCCCTATCGATCACTATTTTATTACCTACGCCATGTAACATAGGCCTCCCCTTGGAACTATAAAAGGGGAGGCTGAGGAAGGAACACGCAGGAGATATACGTAGAACAACAACCATACACCGCATCCGTTTAGGACTTAGAATCTTCAAGTGACACAGGCTTGTATTCACCCCTGTACAAGCACTTAGGTGCAAGACAATAGAAAACACCCCCCCCCGCTGGACGTAGGTCCTTCTCTTGCCCGAACCAGGATAAATTCCTTGCATCACCATCTGGGAGAGGGAACACGAATACAAGATTACTCGTTGGTGTGACCTCCCGAGGGCAAAACACCGACAGTTGGCGCTCCAGGTAGGGGTCCTGCGTGTTTTTCATCAGCCACCCGTCTCCTCCTAGATGGACACTCTCGTTTCGCCGATCCCGTGCTCCACGGTAATTTGGTTCGGGAGCCTCGAGTTCATATCCACTGGTTTCAGCTACGACATGATCCTGCTCTCGGTCAAAGGACCGGGAGGAACTCGCATTGCACCAGCACGATCGAAGGCCCCATGATGGCCTCGCCACCATGCCTCCCCGCCCAAGAAGAGGCGTGGACAGCACCGGCACCGCCCTTATGCTGCATCGCAGTCATCAACCCGCGCCAGGCAAGCGGCGGCGCAGGAGCCGGCAGCCCCGCCCACCGAGGCTACGGATGCGATGGCTCGGCGTCAAGACGACTCCACAATGACATTGGGAGATACCGTGACTCGCGTGCTCTCGCCCTCGACGACGCTGCTACCGCACGGGTTGTTCGCCTCTCGAAGAACACACCCGTTCGGCCTGGACAATGCCGCAGCATCGCTCGCCAGGACCATATGCCCAGAAGCCCAGACGAACGTGGAACAACCAATGGTCCTCCCGAGCGATGCCAGGGCACAACAACAAGGAACTGGGCCGCTGGATTTTTCCCGTGTACGGAGCCTCCAAAGTTTAGGACCCGGGCGATACACCATCACCTCGCTCAGACATCGAATGGTGGAGGAGGGGCGTGGGTGTTTTTACGCCGTGGAACCAGACCCCGACTCCGAGTCCGACAGCTACGACCCTACGAGGGAGTGCTTCAACATCGATGGGGAAGTAGCAACCACCGATGACATACAAGATGCTGTTGCCGGTGGCCGAGCCCCGATAGCCAGAGAAGATCCCAGGACACCTGGGAACGACGGGCAGGTCGACCCTCCAGCACAGGAAGATAGAGTTTTTCATAAGTTTTCAAAAATAAAGCTTAGAGTTCCCAGCAATGATTCTCTCAAGTCTCTCTATATGTGGTATTTGTGGATCCTTACCAAAATTTCACTTACCTATAGCTAATGGAATATTTAAGTGGAGCTCATAGGAGTGAAAAACAGCTCATACATATGTTGTCTAATCGAGCCATGGATCCAAAGGAACTCAGCATATAATTAAATCATGATGTGCATGTTTGGTGGAGTAAATGATAGTGATGATGAAAATATATAAGTGATAATAAAACTTATTTCTCATTGCTCCTCATATTGCTATCTCTCCTCTTCTTTGATCTTTGCTTTGGGAGAACAAGGGCTATCTTTTCTCTCTTTTTTTTCAGGTGGGTAGTAGATACCCCTAATTCTACTGTCGGACACTTGTCCATTTTTTCCGCTCAAGTGGGCATCTTTGTACCCCTAATTCTACTCCGAGCACTTGTCCATTTTTACCTCTCGTCTCACTCTTTTTCTTTCTTTTCCGAGAATTCAGGGACTTGCCCCTTTTTATTTCCTCGCATATTTTTGCATAACCCATGCCTCTTCTGCATTGAATATTTTTAGAGAGAGAAAATAACAATACTTGGGACAGTGAGTGATAATATTTTTAGCAATTTTAATGAATGGTGGTGAATGGTGTAGTGGATGTGTGCAAGTGAATATCTTAATTTAATAAAATGAAAAGCTCCTAAGGGTCTACACAGCTCGATCAAACTCAATGTGAGTATAAGTAGCAAGATGTTATAGCAAGTATCGTTGTGGTAGGAATTTTGTTATGCTAGGAACTCATCATGTGATTTGTAAGTTTTCAAAATAAATCTCCAGAACTTAGTGTAGTAGGAACAAGATAAACAGTAGCTCAAACTTTATATCATGTCCTTCTCTTACCTAGACTTTAGTTTTATGCTTCCCATAAATAGCAATTTCAGTTTTAGTAATTCGTGGAAGAACTCTAATATAAAAGCTAGGTACTTGAAAGTAAGCAAACAGAGCAACTATTCATCATTTCCATCATGCATATTTTTGGTCTTTTTTTTAGAGATTAACACTTGGCAGAAAAATAAAGCACACTTATCTACACACTCTTTGTATTTTGTTTTCATGTTTATAGAATGCAGCAAATTAAAGCAAGAAAATATTTATTGGGTTTTCTAAGTTTTCTCTTTAAAATAAAATACTAAAATAGAAAAGAATAAATAAGAAAAGCAAATAAAAACTTACTTGATAAAACGGGGAGGAACTCCCCAAGCTGGATGTTGTTGTCGGTCTTACCCATTGTTCCAGAATCGCATCATGGTGGTGATGTTGTCGTTCATTGTCGTGGTGTCTTGTCTCAGTTCTTGCACTGCAGTGGCGTGGTCCTGGTTCCATTTTTGTTGCTGTTCCAGGAGTCTTCCATGTTCCGCTTGCGTATTCTGGATGTCGAGGAGGGTGTTGTCGGTACGGGTGAAGAAAGTGCCGGCCTCTTGGTAGTAGTCGTTCGTGAAAGCATAAGAGGCGTCGGAGTACCATCCTGCATCGAATTGGGGCGGAGGCCTGGATCCTAAAGCTCCATATGGATCAGTGGAGTACCTGCCCGTATGGAAAGGCGGGTTTGTCCACTGGTGATCTTGGCTCTCCGGCCATGTCTCCTGTGTTGGCTCTTGTGGTTGAGCATGTCGAACCCATGGGTCTCGAAGGACTCGGGGGTTGTAGTCACAATAATGCAGGTGCGCTGCTTCTTCCGGCCCGGGATCAGCTCCATACCAGGTGCGTTCTCGATGGGTGGTCATCCTTTCAGATGCCACTCGTTGTGGAGCTCTCTGGTTTAACGGTGTCACTGCAATCTCAATCAAGTAACTTTGAACAACATAGAGGCCAAGGTTCGGGTTAGGTAACCGAATCTTGCCTTTATTATCGTACAACATATACATTATGTTCCCCTCTTTTTTCAACATCCGAGCATGTCTAAATGTGTCATAGCCATGATAAATTCGTAACTCGTCAATAAATTCCAATGACGAGTTTTCTAGCAAATGAAGATTAGAGGCTAGACGAGTGATGAGTGAAGTACATCCTACAGGTCCCTCAAGGCTAGGTATACTAAGCCAATGAGAAACCAAAAGTGTAACAGGTGAAGTGGGTACTTTATTTATAGCAGCATATAGCAATTGTAGATCTCCTACTCTTACTTTTCTAATATCATCACGATAGAAAAGATTGTACCCGAGCCATTTGTGGAACATCCTAAGAGTGGGGTGTTCCATGTCACTGGTTCGGGCTTGACTATAAAACTCATCTCTAGATATCTCTTTCCAAAACTGGTGTCTCTCAAAATTGGGTAAGTCGGAGTCAATGTTCAAGATGCATCTTGAAGAGAAACCGAGATGGTCGCTCAGTTCTCTCCAAGACAACATAATGTCCTGTTTAAACATCCGAAAAGCAATTCCCCCCTCATAATATTGTAAAGTGCAAAGAAATTCAAGGGTGAGAAGACGGGAACCCAGCTCAGTTATGTTCCAAAAATTTGTCCATCCCACCATCTGGAAAATCAAATCGAATTCAGTATCCATACCTGTTTCTTGTAGCAAGATAGGATCAAGAGTGGGGGTGTGAATGAAAGCCTTATTCTTTAGCTGCTGGTAAACTTCCTTTTCCCTGCAGGTCTTCAGTCCAAGGTCTCCTATCTTGAGGAGGACCTTGACTTGTTGCTCAGATGAAGATGACGGAGCTTGTGTGGGTGTCGGGTCGACGCTCATCTCTGATGGGTGCGAGGAGTGTCGGGATGAACTCCTTGTACCTATGTTCTTGAGGGCCTTCCCTGCGTTCTTTACCTTCTTGAACATCCTGTAGACAAAAGTTGACACACACACACAACTAGTGGAAAATGTGAGGGAAAAATGTTAGTGGTCAGCTGTTCGAAATGTCAGTAGTCCAGGGGTTAGTCGTTCAAGACAAGTTTTTAGTTTGGCAGCACCTCCCCCTAAACAACTTTTACTTCCGCTTTGGACAGCGGGATCACTACTAACTAGATGAACCTCACTCTCTCACTCAGAGACTACCAACCTCTCTTCCACTCTTCTCTTCCTCTCTACTCTCTTCTTACTTCACTACAAAAGCTCCTTTGGAAACTGAAACTTGCGTGGTTTTCTGGAATGCTTGTGTGAAGAAGTTGGAGGCAGGAAGTGGCAATTTATAGGAGGAAAGGGGGACAGGGTGTGCACCCTCTATAGGTGGGCGGGCGCCCACCTTTAGTGGCCATCCTGGCTGCCTTTTCTTCACTCCCTCCTTTGCTTGGCTCTTACGCAGAATAATAGTTCAATGGTGGTTGTTGGTCAGTGGAAAAGTGCTGGTGAGTGAAGATATGTTGGTGGATCAAATAATGTGATGGGATGTGTGTGAGGTGTGGTGTATGACATGTGGGACCCAAGGAGTGTGGGTCATGCTTCTAGGAGGTTGCTATAATTAAATATAATGCAAGAAAATCTATGAGAATTGAAACTTAGTGAAATGATAATGGAAAATATTTTTGTGCCTCCACAATAATTAATAAATATGGGTTGTTACACACCATAAATATTATTTATATGGGGCTTTTGATTGTTATAATAATGCTATGAATAAATATGACTAATGCAAGAATTAAATATGCGAGAATTAATGATGCGGATAAATACCGATTTACCTCCCGGTGAGGGTTTGGGATTTTTAGGTCCTCCAAGCTGCACCTCCAAATCTTTTAATCTTCTGAATTACCTTCCTGTAGAGTCTCTCTCTGGTCTAGGCTAAAATGTGAAGTGTTCTTCTTTTCCGTTTATGTTGAACTTGATTTCTCCCTTCCCAACATCAATGTGGGCATTGGCAGTGCTCAGAAATGGCCTTCCAAGGATAATGGACACTTTTGAGTCAGGACTCATGTCCAATACCATGAAGTCTACTGGCACAAGGAAATCTCTAATCTTGACTGGAATGTTTTCAGCGATGCCCAACGGGGGTCGAACTGATTGATCTGCTAGTTTCAGGCACATTGATGTTGGTTCTAGGGTCGCATGCTCAAGCTTCTCGTAGACTGATGCTGGCATCACACTGACACTTGCTCTGAGATCACAAAGTGCATTGTTGAAGTGTTGGTTTCCGATCGAGCAATCAATAGTGGGACATCCAGGATCATTCTTTTTCCTTGGTGGTTCGTTGAGGATGGCCGCACTACACTCCTCTGTCAGCTTGATAACCTCAGTGGTTGGGAGTGGTCTCTTCTTGTTAAGAATATCTCTGATGTACTTTGCATATGTGGGTACCTGTATGGCATCAAGTAGAGGTATGTTGACATATAATTTCTGAATGACCTCTATAAACTTACCAAACCGCTCATCCGACTGCAGTCCTCTGTTTCTTCTGGGAAATGGCAAATAGTTGGTGTCGTAAAAATCTTTCCTCATTTCTCCAGTTCTTGGTGGTTGTAGTAGATCTTCTGCTTCAACTGGGCTTTCTTCTTCTATCACTGCTGGTTGCACTAGTGCTGATGTTCTTTGTTTTTCTTTTGGGTATGGGGGATCCCTGGTAGCTTTGCCTCCTCTTGTAGTTATATTCTTTACCTGCTCAATGTTAGTGACAAGAGGCAGTGCAGCAGCTAGCTTTATTAATTTAAGCTCTACCCTTTTATTAAGAATGTTTTGCTCATCAAAGGCAGTTAATAGAAAATCCATTTTATTGTGTATATCTTTTAGAGATGATTCATTTGTATCTAGCCTTTTTTAACTTCATCATTAGTTTTTGTTTGTTGAGCAATTATCTATTTTAATGAAAGTTGCTTGAAAGTATTACCTGAATTCATACCTTTGCTATTGGGTTGACTCGAAGTGGGTTGATATTTGTATGCTGTCTCAATGGCCCTTTGATCTTCTTTGAACTTAGCCCTCTGGTCAATCCAATGGAGCAAATTTTCCATCTTGGTTGATAATGCATTTACTTCTTCTGGTACTTCTTCAGTTTGATGACATTGTTGAGCTTTATCTTGGAACCAGCTTTGGTTTTCTGCTATCTTATCCAAAAGTGTCTCTGCTTTACCAATTGTAAGCTCCAAGAATGATCCTTTAGTAGATGCATCTAGACACTCACGAGCCTTCTGGGTTAATCAATGGTAGAAGGTCTGCATAAGTAACCATGTGGCCATTCCATGGTGAGGGCAATCTGATATGTATCCTTGAAAATGCTCCCATGCTTCTGAAATGGTTTCTGTCTTCTGCTGTTGGAAACTGACAATATTTCCTCTTAAGGCAGCTGTCTTGCCCATTGGGAAAAACTTTGATAGAAAGGCATCTAACAAGTTCATCCAGTTGTTGATGTTATCTTGATGAATGTAGAACCACTTCCTCGCTTTCCCTTCTAGTGAGAATGGAAAAAGGCGAAGCAGTATGATGTCTTTGTCAACTCCGTTGATGTGGATTGTGCTTGCAATCTCTAAGAAATTCTGCAAGTGTGCACTAGCATCCTCATGTGCCTTTCCACTGAATTGTGTAGCTTGTACCAAATTGATGAGGCTTGACTTGAGCTCGAACTCAGGTGCTCCTTCTTCTACTGCAAATCTTGGACCAGTTGGAATGTTCTCAAGGCTTGGAGCAGAGAATTCTCGTAGGGTCTTCTGTGTCATAGCTTCAGCAATTGGTAGCTAGCTTCTTCTTTCTTTCTTGATTGCTTTGGCTCTGATGATGAAGAGTTGAATGTACCAAAGTCAATCCTGATACACCCTATATAAAAATATAAACATAGAAAAACAACAGGGTGAACCTGCCAAAGCAGAGGTGCCTTGTTATGATTTCTCACTTAGTAGCTGTTTTATGCAATTATTTCTCTATAGTCTAGTCTAATATTTTATATGAATAACCTTGACTGACTTCCTGACTTTCCTTACCGATCCTATGTGTTTTCCTTTTGTTTCCCCGACAACGGCGCCAGAAATGCTTGTTGACACTGACTAACACCACTTAGATACTAGGTCGTCATCCCCAGCATGGTGCCAGAGTGTACAAAGGTATTTATAAATATGGAGGCTCTCTAGAAAATAATTTATTCTATCCGCAAGCGCACAGATAAAACACCTCATTGTAGCATTTCACCAGGTAAGTATTCCAGGTATCGTTATTTATAATTTTGCTCAGGAGAAAATGATTATATGAAGATAAGGATAAAATCTATCGAGGCATAGACTAGAGATAAACTTGCAAGAACATGATTACTAATGAGGAACTCGTCACACAGTCACTTACTTTGGCAAGGGGGTAAGCCATAATAATAATGATAATGAAATATAAGCTCATGGGTAAATAACACAGCGATTAGAAAATAGACTACTCCTCATATATGTAAGGTGACGTCGGATTAGTTAGAGAATGGATTCTAAGTTATCTACTATCTACTAAGTCACAATCTACTCTAGTTATCTACAAGATCAAATATAGCATAAAAGACTCTTCATTCATGTATAAGGGACATTGCTAAAGTAAATCACAGCATCGCAAGACTTACTCCGCAATACAAATTCTGCCTGTCCTATCAACGGAGGGTGGACTATATAAGAATCAACGAAGCTGTCACTATCATGAACTACCACACAACCCGGCCAATAGGATACATTTGCAGGTAAATAACATCTAAGCACCACGCCCACATGTGATCTACCACTTAACTCCCACGTGTCAAGAGCTAAGCGCTTTGCAAAGTTATACATAAACTCATTATCAATCATAACTATATCAAATATAGAACTAGAGCAAACTAAGAGCATAATGAATAGAGACATAATGCAATTAGAATAAAGTATTAGAGAAAGATATGAAATAATACCAATCTTTATTACCGAAGATGTTAGGGAGTTGCTAATTCTAATTCTCTGTGGGAGAGATGTTCTAAACCCTAACTTTGATGGCTACCTCTGATAATGATTTCTCCTCTCTCGCCCTAGGGTGGAGAGGCCTTGATTATATAGTCCTTTCAAGTGAATTTGGGCCGTCGGATCAAACCAACATTGATCGCATGGTTTTCCTTGATCCTTTAGGTCGGTGGAGCATAATCCAAGAGTTTGGTTCTGATTGGCCCCGAGGCTAGGGCGGGCGCCCTGCCCCCGAGCCCGTCCGGTCTCCCATTTGTTCCCGTGGCTTCTGGACTCTTCTAGATTAAGGAAAATTGTGCGTCACATAATTATCTCGTTGTAAACATGACATGTGGGCCTTCTCTCCATATTTTCTGATAACCCCCTGCAGAAATAGATAAACACCAAAGCTCGTGGAATTCTGTCAGATAAAACCCTAATTCTAGATGTTTGGTGCATATTGATCCTTTTCCATGTTTAGTTGATGGTAAAATTTAATACTTAAGGACCGTCAACAGGCACCTGTCATCTTAGGGAGGCCATTCCTGAACACCTCGGGAGCTGTCATCTACGCTAGTGCTGCCAAGATCAGTTTCTACATCAAGGGGAGGAAGGAGACGTTTTTCTTCAAGAACAAAACTACACAAATTCCAGTGCAATCCCGACAAGAACCAAGGAAGAGGACCAACAGGAGGAATAGGAACAAGCAAGTGTGGACCGAGTCAGCTAAGATGGTCACTGCAGTTCATGGAGGTTAAGATCGTCGACTCAAGTCACCGTTTCTGACCAAGAAGGACGACCTAGGTATGCCAAGCATCTATTGCTCCATTAATGGGTACAACATCTACAAGACACTGTGCGACACCGGATCGGGCGTCAACATAATGGCCGCAGTCACCTATCGGCTCTTGTTCAGGACCATGCCCCTAAAACCAACATACATTCAGCTCCAGATGGCAGATCAGACATTCTGAAAGGTTGAAGGTATAGCAACTGATGTCCCTATCAAAATAGACGATCATTTTGTCCATACAGACTTTCAGGTTATTGACATGGGAGAAGACGAGTACGATCCATCCATCATCCTTGGGAGACCGTTCCTCAGCACCGTTAAAGCAATCATCTACATTGGAACCGGAGAAGTCTATATGCACTTCCCATCAGAGAAGGTACGTCGTTATTTTACTGACCCTAATTATATAGTTGAAGACTCTAAGCAGGTCAGGACAAGAAGAAGACAACGCAACCACAACCAAAGGAGGCAAATCATCTAGGACGGATGGGCAAACTATGAAGGAGAAGTTGTAAGGTCTGAAGACATACAGCTTGAACAGAACTATCATGAGGAGATCGTAGCACCAAGTCAGGTGTGGAAAGAGAAGATAGTTATACACGAAGAGGAGGCGCTGCCGGAACCACCGACTACGCCATCCAGCGAATCCCAGGACAACTGAGAAAACGGAGAGTCCCGTTCGGAGGACTTAAAAACACCGAACGCCTTGCCAAGAGGTAAACTTGGTAGTTATCTTTCTCCTTTCAATTATTTAAAATAGTTTGTTTAGTTAATCATGTTCATACTATCCGAAAAAGAAAATAAAAATGTTAAAACAGTAAGCCCCATGTGAGTATACGAGTGGCATAAAACCATAAGTGCATTCACTGTGGTGGCATAAAAATAAAATTAAATAAAAAATTTTCTGCTCTATAAAATGAAACATTTATTAAGGAGGCTCAACATGATAAAGGCTAGATATTTATGCTAACACCTAATCAGTTCCACAAAGCATTGTTGTCTATCTGAGCTCCACAGAATTCAAGGATCAAGAAGACTAGCAGATAGAGGACATTCTAATCGCTGTCAGGGTGCTGCCGACTTTCAAATACACCTCAGCCACCTGCTAGCTACATGAGAAGAAATTACGTCAAAATTCAGCTTGGGGGAGAGCACCCCCATTTATCTCGCTAAGTATTTCTATCTACATTCATACTTATACTATATTAAAATATAAATATACATAACCATGAAAAACCAAATAAAGATTTTGTGCTTATATAAATATCTTTTGCTTAGTGTGTTTAATAAATAAATAAATAAAGTGGCTATGCTAAACTAAATCTTAATAATAAAACTCTAGCACGGATATGATGAATAGTTGCTCTGTCTAATTTTCAAATTTGAGTTCTCTCTCAAGTTTAGACATAACTGTTATAATTTAAAGCTTGCTCTAAACCTGAACTTGTGGAAAGTTGATCTGAAGTCTAAGTTGTTAACGGATATGATATGGTAAGGTTGAGCTGCTGTTTATCTGTTCCTAGAGATGCTAGAATTCTAGAGAATTTTATCTTTGAAAATCTTTAAAATATCACTTGATGAGTTTCTCTATGATGAGAGTTTAATTTCCTACCACAGCCATATATACATGCTTGCTAGATTTTGAGCCACACATTTACTTTTTACTGTTTATGAGCATTGAGTGGGGTCAAGCTGTGTAGACCCTTAGGAGCTTGTCATGTGGTAAAATCAATATTCACTTGCACGTTCACTCACACATGCTGCTTCTATTCCGGAAGTACGCATCCACATATATCCACCCATTTTCATCTCCAAAGCCACCCAAAAATATTCTACTCCTAATCCGGGAGAGAATAGCCAAAAATATTTCTGTTTTTTCATGTGAAATAAATGCTCCAGTTATCTTGGTTACTACCACTTGCTACATTATTTTAGGAGATGAGTGCTTAAAAAAAGAGAAAAAGAGAGAAAGATACGAGGAAATAAAAAGGGGCAAGTGCCCGCAACCTCGAAAGAAAAGAAAAAAGTGAGACGAGAGGTAAAAATACCCACCTGAGAGAAAAGAAAAAGAAAATATAGAGCATCTCATTCTCCTCAAAAAGTTTCAAAGAGCAAGAAAGGTATGCATCCCCTCAAAAGAGCACAAGTAGAATTAGACTTTCACCATTGTTATCATCATCATCACCATACACCATTCATTCGCCACACATGCACATCTTGATTTGACTTATTGACTTGTTTCTCTGAATCCATGGTTTGACTATGCAATAAATGTCTTGTAAGTATGTATACGCTATCTCCCACATATGAGCTCCAGATATCAAAAGCCTTATTAGAGTAGGATGAGAGACAAGGCAATGTCACTATGCCTTATACCACAAATACCACATACTTTGAGAAAAGGCATGTACCATCACTGCCTTGGTAAGGATCCAGAAATACCACAAAAGAGAGATCTGAGAGAGTCATACAAGGAATCTCTAAGTTTTATTTCAAAATCTGCAAAAACTCCAGAGCTATAGCTGATCAAGAATAAGAGACATGGTGCTTGACTAGACCGTTCTATCTTTTAACTACTCAAGACAGAAGTGACGGTTACAAGTTCCATAGTGAAAGGTAAATAAGTAAGTTTTAAGTCTTGATAGTTTACTCTAACTCAGAGATGAGACCTTATTTAAAAGCATGTGTACCGTCAACTTTTTAAGGCATTACAGCAACTTCTGATTCATCACTGAGGTTATCCTTGCTCAGGGATGAGCAAGAGGTAAGCTTGGGGGAGTTTGTTGACGGTCCTTAAGTATCAAATATAATCAACAAATAAACAAAGAAAAGGATCCAAATGCAACCGACATCCAGACTTAGGGTTTTATCTGACAGAATTCCACGAGTTTTGGTGTTTGTCTATTTCTGCAGGGGGTTATCAGGAATTATGGAAGAAAGGCCCACACGTCGGATTTACATAGAGATATTAATGTGTCGTGCAATTATCTTACATCTAGAAGAGTCCAGAAGCCATGGGAACGAACGGGAGACCGGACATGCCCGGGGGCAGGGCGCCCGCCCTCCCCCCTTGGGCGCCCGCCCTGGCCTCGGGGCCAATCACAACCAATCTCGCGGATCATGCTCCACCGACCTAAAGGATCAAGGAAAACTGTGCGATCAATGTCGGTTTGATCCAACGGCCCACATTCACTTGGAAGGACTATATAAGTAGACCCCTAGCCCCTAGAGGAGAGGACCTCAGAACCCTAATTCATTATTCATCTTGGGAGAAGAAGCCTCTGATCAAGCCCTAGAGCCACCACATCAATTAGATCTCTAGTTTAGCATAGCTACATAGGATTAGAACTAGAAGGAGTCAATCTTCGATTGGTTTCCGAATCTGTCAAGAGGATTCTTGGTAATTCTCTATTGTTCTTCAATTGTTCATCTTTGTTCTTCAATATTATGAATATGACTTTGTTCTACTTCAATATATTGATTATGACTTTGCTCTACTTGTTTCTATTTGCAATTATATTGTTCTTAGTTTATCATAGTTATATGCTTGGCTTAGTTAGATTGGAATTATATACATGTTTAGGATTGTATTGCGTTTATCCATGTGTACAGTGGGTAAATGATAAGTATTGTGTAGGTGTGGTGCCTATACCGTATTTATCTGCGATTGTATCCTATATGCCAGATCGCGGGGTAGTTTGTGGTAGTGACAGCTCCATTGATTCTTATATAGTCCCCCTCTCGTGTATAGGGCTGGCAGAGCAACATTATTATAGGGGAGTGATTGCTATGTTTCTCATATTCCTTGATAATATCACTATGCATGGACGTAGTCCTGTCTCGCAATGATTGCCAAGTATAATTGCACTGACTATGATATGTTAGACTTTATAGTTAAGAATAACTTAGGAAATATTCTTGTAGTTTGTCCTAATTCCATGCTAATGACTTGCTAGAATATCTATTGAGGTGCTTATCATATTTATATGTGGCTAAGTTATGCTGATCAGATTAATTATCTTTGTCACCATTCTTACTTTATATAACTTTTATGTGACACTTATCCCTGTATGAAAGAGATAGATAAATGTTCTCAATTATACATGCAATGATAGATACTCAATCCTATATTCCATTCTATAATCAACATTGGTGTTTAGCAATCCCTTTCTAGTGGTAAAAATATAAATAACGATACCTGGAATACTTCCCGGTTAAAATGCTACATCGGTATTAATCTGTGCGCTTGCAGATCTTATTTATTACTTATTATGAAGAGCAATTGCATATTTCAATACCGCGTCTCTCATGTCATGCTGGGGATGACAACTTGGCTTAAGTGGCATGAGGGATAGGTTTGGCATTTTTGGCGCCGTTATCAGAATTAGAAAACTAAGTCTACTTTTGGTAGTGACGTTAAGAATACCCAACATTCAGCATGGATTTCATTGTTGGACTTCCCCCTACTCTAAAGGGACACAGCTCTATTTGGGTTATTGTTGATCGCTTGACCAAGTCAGCTCATTTCATTCCCGTACATTTTACATACCGACCCTCCGACTATGCTGAATTGTACTTCTCTCAGATCGTGAGATTGCACGGAGTGCCACGCACTATTATTTCTGATAGAGGTCCTCAGTTCACTGCCCGCTTTTGGGAACATTTGCATTGACTCCTTGGTACAAAGTTGGTTTGCAGTTCAGCCTACCATCCTCAAACCTCCGGTCACACTGAGCGCGTGAATCAAATCCTGGAGGATATGTTGAGGGCATGTGTCATCTCTTCCAAGGGCGCATGGGAGAAGTGGCTACCCTTAGCTGAATTCTCCTACAATAATAGCTATCAAGAGAGTATTCAAATGGCTCCTTTTGAAGCTTTGTATGGCCGCAAATGTAGAACTCCCCTAAACTGGGTCGAACCTGGTGAAAGGAGGTACTACGGAATTGACTTCGTCAAGGAAGCTGAACAACAAGTTCTTGTTATCCAGGAACACATGGAAGCCGCCCAAGCTAGGCAGAAAAGCTATGCTGACCGAAGAAGAAGACCACTCGAGTTCGAAGTAGGTGACTTTGTGTACCTAAAGGTATCACCCATGAAGGGAGTGAATCGCTTCGGCGTAAAGAGAAAGCTTGCCCCTAGGTATGTGGGTCCCTACCAAATCATTGAGAAGAGTGGCAAAGTAGCTTACAAGGTACAACTACCTCCGGAAATGAGAGCTATCTTCCCTGTATTCCATGTGTCTCAACTCAAGAAGTGCCTTCGCGTGCCCGAAGAGAGAGTTGAAACAGGAGGTCTTAAATTACAATCAGATTTATCTTATGAAGAGAAGCCTGTGCAAGTTCTTGATGTCAAGGAAAGGGTTACTCGAGGGAGAGTGATTAAACTTTTTAGGGTTTTGTGGAACCGCCAAAGTGAAAGAGATGCCACTTGGGAAAGAGAAGACTATTTACAAGTAACTTACCCCTCATTCTACGAAAAATGGTATGTCTTTCAAATCTCGGGACGAGATTTTTTGTAAGGGGGGAGGTCTGTAACACTCCTAGTGTTATCTTGCATGTTAACCATGAGCATTGCATCAACATAAGCATCATCATGATCACTCATGAGCATCATACCATGATCACATGTCATTTGGGTATACATTATGTGATTGAATTGCTTGTGTGACTTGCTATGTGTGATAGTAATGTGTGACCAATGCATATGAGTGCACATTGTCTTCCCAAATACTTTAATCATGCTTAGAATATCATTTTTAACAAAGTTTGTGTTGGAAGTTTCACCCAAAAATGCCCCTAAGTCATGGTTAGCCCTAGGTTGACCTAGTTGACCCCCTAAACCTCCTTTCAAAGACCTTTTATGAAACCAATGTTAGAGACCTTGCATGTAAATGACATCTAAAGAAAAGTTGTAGTAAATTTCATATGCTACAAAAGTTGTGTTGATGACTTTTTATGAAAATGCTTGGAACACACTCAAAATTAGCTCACAAGGCAAAAATCAGGGCTGTTTCCACACAGCCGAATTTGGCTAAGTCTGGATTCTGCAGTTTCGACATAGGGCACTTGGAAGCTTTGTAGTTTGAATTCCAGGCCGAGTTAGACTTTGATCCTGTAAGAAAACTTGTAGATCTCGTGTAGCTCTACCCGATGGAACAAATCTGAGCCAAAACCACCGAGTGGATCTCGAGTAAAACGTCGACGAAGTTGGAGTTTCAGTGACCGTGATCGGGCGATTCAGAAACCGATTCAGTTTGGGCAGAGCTCACCCGCCGCCGCGTGTCCGGCCACCTGTCGGCCGTACGCCGTCGACGACCCCGCTTGTCAGCCCCAACGACGTCCACAAGTCGCCACGCACCGGGTGGACGCCTCAGACGCGCCATTCACCCGTCCAGCGCTCCACATTTCGCCCGCCTTCATTCTCGGCGAGCTCCGCCGTGCTTCGGCGAGCTTTTCCGGCCGCTCCACCGCGTCTCCAGCCAAGCCAGCCCGCCTAGAGCTCCGCCTCGACGTCCTCTACCTCGACGTCCATCTCTTTCCCTTAGCCAAGCACTGGTGAGGCCGCATTGTCAACTCTGTCGCGAGCTCCACCTCGCCGGAGTTTGCAGAGATCACCGGCAACATGGCCAGACCTCTCTGGTTCACCACTGGCCGTGATTCTTCTTCCTATAGCTTCGCCTTGCTTCACTCTTGCTCGTCCGCAACCTCTACTGAGTCGCCATTGCCTCAGTTCCCGGCGTACCGCCGCCGCTCCGCCATTCGCGACGGCGAGCACCCTAGAGTCTAGTAGAGCGTGAGCAAAGTAGGTCGGTAGGTTCGTCTTGAAGTGAGGAACACGTAGATGCCCCCGGTTTCCCCGAAGACCCCGCCGTCGTCGAGATTCGCCGGCGACGAGCTTGTCTCTGCTCTCTGTCTCTCTGTCGCATGGGTCCCGTCTGTCAACGGACCCCACCTGTCAGCCACTATCTCTCTCTCCCCTCTAGTTCACTGTTTAGCAGATCCTGTGTTGTTTTTGAAAAATTCATAACTTTGGCTAGGCAGATCCAAATGAAGTGATTCCAATTTTGCTAGGTTCTTGTGTTAGTCTAGTTTTATTAAAAATATAAAACATGCCATGTTTTTGCAGAAATAAATAGATATGATTTAATCTTGGTTAAATAGGAGGTAATTATATCTTGAGATCTCTGAGTCTTATGGCCATGCAAATTTAGGATATTGTTACTTATGACATGAATAGGCTAATAATTTTATCATCGTTTTTGGATGACTGTTGGTGAAGTTATAATTATTTCTTGTTTAAATAGGAGTTTTCTTGTGGTATTTTTAGTAAATAGATTATAGCTCCTTTTATGATGAAACTTGCTGATGGATGAAATCATGTGTAAACAAAGCGAAGAAAAATCTGAAATCTGTTGTTTGACACTTTTTGATAAGGTTTCACATTTATGCCTTTAATGCCATTGTTAGCTTGTCTTTTTTGTATCTCACAATCTGCATGTGCAAGAGCCATGAAAATTTTACAGTAACCTTGTGGTAGCCTAGATAGCTTTCTGTAATTTTGTGGTAATTTTTGGAGCACTTGTGTTGCATGCCCATTAAATCATCTTAATAATTAAATAAATAGAAAAGGTGATGATAGAAATGAGTTTAAACCTTGCCATGATGTTTTATGATGTTTCTTAGACATGTTCTAACTACTGGTGCATTTGGTTTGAACCAATGTTACATTCTCAATATGTGTTAAAATATTATTTTGCTAATTTTGCCTTGTCTAGAGCATATTGTGTGTAGCTGATAGCAATTGTTTAAGAACTGCTTGAAGATGAAGTTTTATGGAAAACTTGTCTATAACAAACTTGTAGCTAACTTACTTATCTACCTTGTGTCCAAATTTCATAACATTTGGCTGAGTAGCTTAAAAGTTATGACTGTTGCAAGTAGCTGCTACGAAATGCTTGTTCTCTGGTTTTTCCAGGACAGCCAGCCAACTTTGTCTGTTTCAGCATATTTCGGTTGGGAATCCTTCTGGGATGTCTAAACGTGAAGTGTAGACAATTTGTTAATCTTTCCAGAAAGTGCTTACTTGCTTAATTTGGCCAACTGATGTTTAAGTTATAGCCAGAACTTTTGACTAGTTAATCTGTGCATGACCCCAGTTGTTGTGCATGAATAACTAAGGTTGATTGCTTATCTAGTTGGTCTCTCTACCAGAGAAGAAGTATGCACTTACTTGTCAATCTATGACTCACTTAATTTTAGGAGCTTGTTCTCATGTTTGTACCTTACTATGTGTTTCTTGGCTCAGTATCGTGACATATTGCATCTTATATGCATTCCCTATGTTTATCACCTTGCTATGCATACATAGGTGTACCCAAAGGAGTGACGGTCTTGTAGTTCGATCTACCCGAGCCGGAGGAGCAGCAGAGGGAGCCACCTCAAGGAGCTGAGGAGGAGGAGGAGGATCTACCGGAGTGTCCCGACCACCGCCCGTCCACCTACGTTGAAGGCAAGCCCCGGAGCATTATAAGACTCCTACTATTTTGTTATCATGTCCAGCTGTCAATTAACTATGGTTATGTATTGTTGCATTAAGTGTTAGGCGTTGATATGACACCCTTGCTGCATAATAAACTACCTTGTCCACCTTATACCTTACCTAAGTAGGTCTAGGATCGAAATGATGCTTAGCCATGCTTAGCTCGGTAGAAGCCGGGTCATTTCCTATCACCTGCGAGAGATAGGTGGATGCTGAATCACGGTTGGCTATATTGCTATCGTGGAGATAACCATGTGCTAATAATGAATTTGAGACCGGGCGGGATGACGATAGTGCAGCAACAAGGCATGGAGGTCTTGGATGTGAATCTATCCCCGTCTGTGTCGTTTAAGGACCGATTCGCTGTACGTCCTCGTGTCATGTTGAACGCATGCCTAACACTTAGTTGGCCGGATAAGTCGTTCCGACCGCAAAGCCTACGAGTGCATCTCCGGCCGGATACCCCGTTCGGTTTAAGTGCGCACCCCGGTCGGTAGCAAGGATGTGCGGGGAGTCAATGGCGTAAGACCGAGGTGTCACGTTAGAGTCCTGACCCTGGCAGATTGGCGGTCCCTAGGGGTGTGGCGCTGTACGGACCCGAGAATTGGTCCGGAGTTGTGCTAAAGGTGATCCGAGCTACCCTCATGAGCTATGCTTGGGCGAGTGCTAGGAATACCCCTCCAGCTGGATAGGAATCGATTCGAATCGCTGTCTCTCCCGGATAGTGAGAACTTGACTCGAGCAGCGGCAACGTAGACCTGACTAAATAAACTTGATGGTTATGATGAGAGTAATGATGGCTATGTGATAATCCGGATATGGTTATTATTGTGATGCTTAATACTCAAGTGTGTGCTTAGAACAGTAGTGGATAGCTGATCTAAGTAATTAACTTGCTGCTGAAAATGTATAAATGTGTTACTTACAACTAAAGCCTTTTATGCAAAATGTGAGTCAAACCAGTCCACAAATATTAGCCTTGCATACTACTTGGTGTCACTTTATTTCTGGTTTACGACGGGTAAGTCTAGCTGAGTACATTCTCGTACTCAGGGTTTTATTTACCCCTGTTGCAGATGATGTCGTTTATCACGGCTATTGTGCTAACTGTCACCATCCGGCTGCGGATGATGAGTAGATCTCGGCCAAGATCACCTCTCGTACCTTCAGTTGTGAGTGTGTGTGGTTTTAAAACTACTTTGTTTCCGCTACTGAACTGGTTTGTAATAACTTTATTTGAACTCCGATGTGTTGTAAAACTATGTTCTGAGATGAATGGTTGTAATCTGTGATGACGATGCTTGATCATGTACGATCTTGGTTGTATGTTGGTTGAATCGAGATCTTTTGAGGTTTCGTCGGACTACCGGGTTTATATGGGTTCAAGTCCATTGGCTTGACTGCTCTCGTGGCCGCTAATTCACTTGAATTCTTATAAATTGGACGGTTCTGTTACAATCATCACGGTTTTGCATCTATCAGTAACACGGTTTTGCATCTATCAGTAACGATTTGTAAATCCGTCATCGAAAATCTGTCACGGATTAACAATTTTTTTGTAGTGTAAGGCCATAATTGTGACTGAAAAAGATAAGTTCATATTGTATTTACCTCCTACTATAAAGCCTAGTCTTGTTTGTTGTTTCAGTTATCCTCTATTTGTTTTTTGTCTTCCCATCAAAGGTTTAGAATCTCAAACACGTGACACTTGGGGCACAGCTGTCTGTTGCAAGGTCCTGGTCCTAGTAGGTACACCTCCGTCCAAAAAGATAACTTGTTTTAGTTTCGTTGGAAGTCAAACTATCTTAAATTTAATTAAATTATAAAAAAATCAATGTTTACGATATCAATAAGTTATATACTACTTCATTCATTCTTAAGATGTTTTGTCATTTCTAGTTTCATAGCTTCTACTATGTATCTAAACATAATATATATTTAGATGAGCCGTAGCAAAAGTTATGAATCTAGAAAAGCCAAAACATATTATAATTTGAAAAGGAGAGTATAAAATAAATATAACTATAATTATTCGGCAGTATAAATATTAGTGTTTCTATATAAAGTTTTAGAAAATTTAATTTAAGACAAAATTTAAACGTTAAGCCTTGGATCTCTAAAACAACTAGTAGGGTTCGCTTTTAAGACATCAGGCTACTTCAAGATTTTTCTTTGGGTAGCGCCGTGGCTGATTTGGTCACACGAGCGGATATAGGACGTGGTGATACTTTGCAATTTGCATCGGCGGAGCAAGTCTCGCACAGCACATGGGACCAAACACGCTTCTCCCTGGAAATCTACGCATGCGCAAATGCAAAGACCCTAGTACTTCGGTATACATGGTCAAATTGGCCGCTCGGCCCGCCATGGCACGGGCCCAATGAAAGTACGACCCATAGATACTAGGCCACACACAACATGCCACCAGGCTAGGCTAATTAGGGCCACAAGCCTAGTCTTGGGTCCAGGCATAACACATCGTGCCTTTTTTCTACTAGCCTAGCCCAATGAGCTCGGAAGCCTAAAGCAAGTGTTAGCTATGTAGATATTTTAGCTAGTTAGACTGTACTGGTGCCAAGATTTCATCTGTTTGCACAACATGGAGCCTGATGCCTACTGAGCATGTACGGAGGCCGGTTGGGATGGAATTTTTTATTTTTATGTATCGAGAAACCTACATGACAAGAGTAGACCTTTTTCAGTCGGTATCGCTCCATGCAACATTGCTATCTCATGCCTAGATGCTCTCTCTCTGATTTCAGCATTGCTCAAAACCAAAGTTGTGGGCAGTCTTATGTTGCTATCGTGCCTAGTACAGCGCCCAACATACTACGTGCTGCATGACCATCTATACGTTTGGGAAACCCAGCACGCCAGTAGACTTCCTCTAACCCTTGAGCCGTGGTGCGAGATAAGAGCAGCTAGGAAACATCGGCGCCCGGGCGAACTGTGAGACGCAAGCGGCGAGGGAATGGCGTTGCTCGAGAGTCGGAAGTCAATCAATTTCTCCTCTTTCAGCCAGGAATCTAGGGTGGAATGTTGATTTCCAATTCAAGGCTCGTCCAAACAGGCCGATCCAAGAAAGAAATATCAATTCATCCCAAATTCAAGGAATGCAAACAACCCATTAGGGTAATTTGAATTTGAAGAACAGACATCTAGCATCAACTAGGAAAATCAATGTAAAACAAGCATCACTGGATAAGTGTGGCAAAAGCACCTCAATAACCATGGTTTTTGAGTGGTGATAGGCACTGGTTCCTAGTGCCTACACTGTTAAATACTCCCTCCATTCTAGATTATAAGTTGCTAACTTTTTTGTCATCCAATTTGCTATGTGTATAGACATATTATTATATCTAGATGCATAGTAAAATAAATATACCAAAAAAGTCAAAGCGACTTATAATTGGAACAGAAATAGTATGGCCTTGTTTAGTTCCAAGAAATTTTACAAAATGGATACTATAACACTTTTATTTGTATTTGACAAATATTATACAATCATGGACTAAGCTTAAAAGATTCGCCTCGCGAATTACAGGTAAACTGTGCAATTAGTTATTATTTTTATCTATATTTAATGCTCTATACATGCACCACAAGATTCGATGTGATGAAGAATCTAAAATTTTTTGCAAATTTTTTTGAAACTAAACAAGGCCTAACACAACCTTGGGTTTCTCCCAAAATCAAGACAGGATTACAAGGCCGAGAAGTATGCACAGATGGTGTGCCCTTTGCGGGCAGGTCTGATAAATCCATTTGCAATTTCATATCTAGGATCCGGTAAGCTTACTAACACAAGAAAAAAATATTTAACACCACATTTATACAAACAGAAACAATTCTACCCCCACTCTCAAGTGGGTTGCGGTTGACTATTAAATGGCGCACGCCTTCGTCAATAGGAAAAAAGCAAGAATCCAAAATAAGGTTTAACATGTCAGCACAACGATACATTTTTACATTTGTGAGGCCTTTTGCCACTAATATAAGTACAACATGAGCTACAATTCTTCCCGCAACAACACAGCATTATAATGTGCACCGACATTGTCAAAGGTGCATTCGCCACTGCAGTCTCTGGTATAGTTGGGTATGGTATTGTTGGCCACCACAAGCATCGACCAACACCAGCTGACCCATTTCCAACAACAGTTGTGTACAGGCTAGCTAATCTAAAAACGTTAATGGATTTTTTTAAAAACCTGAAATGGAAATAATTAAATTAAAGAAAAGGTGTTCCTAAATGTTTGCTTGCTTCCCCTTGTCTCTCTTCTAGAAGAAAACAGATCACCAAAATGCCACCAATCCCTGGTGTTCCTGTTGAAGCTACCCAATTATCATAAGAAAAGAGTCAATTACTCCTTCAATCCACCTTATACAAAATTCCCATCTTGCACCAGCACTGCAGATGAACTATGCAATAATCTTCTGTCTCAACTGGAGAATGGTGCATTTTCCCAGCTGCAGTAGAGTCGAGCCATATACTCCTGGCAGTAACTAAAGGCCTGCAGGTGTCATTTCTGGAATCCCCTTGCACCAAACCACAGCAATGAATTAGTCTACCTATGGCTATATCCATGGCTTCTCTTTGCATATAAGTGAGATCCATTACTAGTTCCCCTTGCTCTATCTTGTTCTCTGACTCTTCTATAGAATAGTACATAAGCTGCAGCAGTCTTCACCTCGTCTTCATCAATGGAAGCAACATGGCTATCATCGAAATTGTACCACCGATTTTCATCGACAAGCTGCATAAAGAGAAATTCCCATCAGCATTCTATACTACACAGGGAAGCATCAATGAGGATTCAAAAGCACAGTGGTACTGCACAAATCAAGGAATTATCAACACACTTCACAAAGAAAACATAACTATTGCAGCTGTTTGGTTGGGTACATTAGCCTGTATCCAGGCTTGTGAGGCTCTTATGCAGAATTGCGCATTGTTCAAAGCAAACCTAATGCAGCAGTAGCTAGTACAACAAATTGGATTGTATTAGGCAATGTGCATAGGTCGATGGAGCCAAAAAAAAAAGACCTCCCCTACCTCTACTAGAAACATGAGACCTCTACTAGAACATGGAGGTAACTACATGCAAGACAATGAAACACAATTTGACCAAATGCAGCTTGCCTGTGCAGGACAACCAAACAGGAAGACCATACAATTACGCTGGCTTGGGGAGTGCTGCATAAAGTCTAATGCAAGCACCAATCGCAACCTAACTGTTTGGCAAGCCTTGTACTCAAAGCAGGGTAGATTGCAGACTGAATTGCAATGAAATTGTGGGGCAGAAGATACAATATAAAATTACAAAAGCCATAAGAACATGCAAAAACAGCAAAACTGAATAGAGAACCAAAAGGCTACAGAAAGCCATAGGACTTCAGAATCACTCTTTTTTTTAGCAGAGAAGCTGTAATAATAAGTTTGGTAAGAAATGTACCTTAATGTGTGCAGTATAATGTCCACTTGCCATGTTGCCATAATGATTGCTCACAGCATACAACTCATAGATCTGGCGCTCTGAACTCTTCTTGTTGGCAATGTAATTTGTCAAATCCAAGTCATGTATTGGAAAATTAACAAAAGTTTCTAGTTTTTGTTTTGTTGACCTACTAAATGAAAATCTCTTTAGATGTATGACTAGCACTTCTGGAAGTCTCCACAAATCCAACTTTTTGCTAGCTTGTCTTTGCTCTTTGCACCTTGGACAGTACCTAAAAGAACAGCATAATAACTTCATCACTAAACACCATAGAAATGAAGGCTATAGATATAAGGAAGAAACATTATTAAAGTGCCTACAAATTTTAAACTGATTTTTACCAAAATCCAAGGAAGGGAAACCATATGATTCAAAAGAGGCTCTATTTGGTTGCAAATTAAGAAATGATGGTTAATGTGGGTGATCACATGCAACTGTTTTGAGCGAACAAAATAATCATGGGCGCATTACACATTGTACATGTTTCAGATCAAAAATTGAAAAGTTGATATGCCCACAAAAATGGACCAGATGATCCACAGGGGACTGTCCAATAAAATTTGAGAGAGAGAGAGAGAGAGAGAGAGAACCCCATCAACAAATATATTTTTATGGGCCTCAATTGTTACAGCTACTAAAAGGATCCACAAATTTTGAAAATATAACAAAACAAACTCATAAGGTATGTTTATGTAGTTATAACTAAAGTGCCAGTGCAACCAACAGAGTAACCACTAGGGATGAAAACAGGATGGATATTCCAGATTTCCATCTGTCCCGAAAGGATTTAAAGACCACATGGGCAATCCATATAAGAATCCAGACATTTAATATCCGTACCATATCCGAAACTGAATAGTCAAAGTTGGATTTCCAATATATATATATGGAATAGACATTAATATTTGATGCATCTGACACTATCTGAATCCGACTCCGAATCCCAAAAAAGATACAGCTACCCATATTTGGTATCCATAATATCCAATCCAGTTTCATCCTTATAACCACTCAAAGTGTCTAAGCAAGCGTCAAGTACCAGTGTACCGACCAAAATGGAAAGTATGCACCAATTAAGTAATTATCATTTTTTGCAAGTGCAAATGTATCTTAGAATGCGGAAATGAAAACTAACCACATGTCTTCAGGTACAAGAGGTTCTTCTCTCAAAAAAGCATCCAAGCATGCATAGAGTGAGAGAGCTTCACCACGGGTTCTCTTAGCAGGAGGACCATACATAAACACCTCTGGGAGGTACTCTAAATGATGAGTGTCAATCTTTTTCAGATCTTCCTTGAGCCAATTGATAAAAAATACAGTTGCGAGTGAAGATTGTGGGACCCTGATAGCATCATTTGATTTTTCAATGACTGTGTTGCTATCATCAATCAACTGAAGCTGAAATTTGCTGCTGTCAGTATGATAACTGTGAGTTCTCGTGGAAACAGAACTTTGAACAACCAAACGCATAAAGTCCTGATTCCTTAGCATGGGCACAAGCATTTTATGGACCAACTCATGGATATCCAAACCCGTGACAATTTCATTGCGAGATATTTGTGCAAGAAGAGGAACACCATAGGGTTTCCAAGATGTCAAGGTGTTAGTGTTTCCATGGTCCCTACCAATAGCAAATGATAATATTATCAGAAGATGGTGCAAGAAGTATTTGTGTTAATCATGTAAATAGCATATTGACATGACACATGTTGGGTTTACTTCAATTACAAACCAAGATGACCACTACAGCTGTAATTCTAGCAAGAAGATAACCATATATCAGTGTCTGTTGCTTTTTTTTTCCTTACAAGTCTTCATGACGATGCACAAACTGAATGTAATTCACCCTCTTTTCCAACTTTGGGAGCTTATAAACTGCCAGATGATCATCATCACTTATTGTAGACAGCTGAAGCACTGGATCATCAATAAATCGGTAGATCTTATGATTCCGTATCTGTAGATAAATTCAACAAAAATGTTTTAGGGACACAATCATCAAACCTGCCAACCTGTACATTAATTCAAGTGAGCACTAATGACGAACCTCAGCAATTAGAAGTTTCTCCCCATTTTTAAGTGAGCATGCAGTGCCAAGGGCTTGTAATAGATCTCTGCACCTACCTTGCTTCGGTACATTTACAGTGAATGGTGTTGGTGGAACACTACCATCACAAGAAAATACCACGGCGGTCACGCTCCGGGTTGAGGCAAATTGTAAGGGTAAGGAAAGATACATGAACGGGTCGAAAGTCACTGAAACCTTCCCACAGACTGGGCAAACCAAAGTGGACTTGTACTGCCCCTGGAAAAACATAATAAAAGGAAATGTTAGTACAACATCTTTCTTAGAATAATTAGGAAGAGAATTAAATCATGAGCCAAAAATATGTCATGCATGCAACAAGCATTATTATGTGTATTGTGACAAGTATGTGCCTCCAATGTACCGCAGTATCTGTAGGGAAGATGTGCAAGACTTTATACACACCGTAAGAAACACCCTACACTGGAGAGTACATATACAGATAGAATATACTCCTTCCACCCCATATTAGAAGACATTTTAGAATCTCCCACAGAAACCAACGCTGAAGCCAAAAGACCAAAATGCCCCTCAAGGAGCAGAGATAGAGATGTATTGGGAAAAGAGAAATGTGTATAGGGAAAAGAGAAAGGTGCTACGGAAAGTGAGAAGGTCAAGTATTTTGGGACAAAATTTGAATGCTATAAGGTCATCTATTTGGGAAGGAGAGAGTAAGTCTAACAAAGCTAATCCTTCAGCATAAAAAAATAACATGTATCCAGCTCCACATGTAATGAGGTAGCACATCTGCACATCTAATCACAACAGGAAGGTCACAGAAAGGTCTTTACATTACATACAGTAAATACCTGAAACTGCTAGAGGTGCTTACATGCAATGATTTCAGGTCATCCGATTAATCGCGATTAATCGTCCAGGTCGCTCCTAGGATTCGATTAGGAGGTCCGACTCGATTAGTTCGACCAGAAAGCTGGTCGTCCGATTAATCGTCGATTAATCGCGATTAATCGGACGACCAGGTAAGATGGACGACCAGGCTTCTGTTTTTTTGGGCCTTTTCTAACTGGGACTGGGCTAATGGGCTTTAAGTTTTTGGCCTGTTAGGGTTTAGATAGAATAGAGGGGCTGCAGGGGGAGTTTGGGACAACAATATGGACCTCTGGACAGTGCAGAAAAGAGAAGAAACCAACTCCCACAAGTAATTCACTATCTAAACACTAATGTAGTCTTGATGCTAGCTTGATTGTGTATATTATATAGTATATATAGAGGTATATATATAGGCATATATGCCCTGAAATAGCTGGACGACCAGGTGGACGACCAGGGTCGACCAGGGCGATTAATCGCCCTGGTCGACGATTAATCTCGATTAATCGCCTGGTCGGTCCTAGAGCGACCAGCTTCGACCAGTCGACCTGAAATCATTGCTTACATGCACACTCAGAACTATGATGTCAAAGGATCATTTTATTCCAATACCCAGCAAGAGGAACATGATGGTCCCAAATCGCAATGGTTATTAGCATTTATGTAGAGCCAAAGCATCACAACAGTAAGTGAATTGATTCACAGGTGTAGAACTAACCTGGCATACATCAACAATGATTGAATTGTTTCTAGCAATATGATTTGCCCAATATTCATCTGCAACTTCTTCATCTGATCTTCCATCAGCATCTCCCGAGTTTATGTAAGGTCTATGCTTCACGCGATTCAAATCCTCATGGAGTCCATCCAAGAGGAATGCCAACAGCTCCTGCAGTATTTTACCAAAATACAGATTCAGGAAAAAAAATTAAAAAAAAAAACTCAATAAAGTGAAATGCACCATGGATCCTTCAAATTTTCTCACATTCTCATCTAGGTCCATGAAGGCAGAACTCTCAAAGTGATCATCCATCCTTTTTCAAGTGGTCCATTCGATGTGTGAATTTAGGTCCATGATTACTGAACTTAGAATCAACCACACGAAAAGTTGAAGGACCCACATGATCACTTTGGGAGTTCATGTACCCAGATGAGAATGCGGAAAAAGTTTAGGGACCCACTGTGCATAAATATAACATATGATAGAACATCATTCTAAAGAGACAATCAAACCTGTGAATCATGCTGGTTGTATCCACTGAACTGAGATGCAAACCGAGAAAGCTTCGTTTTGAATGGTCTAGGCGAAACTGGGGCACGTCCTCCAGGAGCCCAGAGTTTTCTCAGTAGCTCACCAAAAGCTAGTGCAAGTTCACCCTACATGACTACCATCAGAACTTAGTACAATTAACATGCAGGATGCTCGAGAAAATGAAACCAGAAAAGGGCAGTATGGCAACCAGTTTTTTTCAATTGTTTTTGCATGATTAAAATTAAAATACATTATAGCTGTAGAAAATGTCCACACAAATGCTCGGAATAATCACATGCCAGTACGTGATAGTAACAACATAAATTTCTTTGTATGTCAAGGTCAACAAACATAAGATTTTTTACTTATCTTACCAAACTAAAGAAAAACTGACAAGACTTTAGAATGGCAAGATCATAAATCTGAACTAGAAACTTAATCAAGAATTGAATACATATACTACACTTAAGAGAAGATATTGTACATGTGGAAAATGTTACCAAAACCAAAAGCTACAGATTTTGGAAATGAAGGGTCTGGCATCTCTTAGTACTTGTTGCATGTCAGGAATAATGGGAGACAACTAAACTGAAATTTGGTTGGCTGCTATGAATAATATCATGATGAAAAAAAAGTTATCCAAACGAATATAATGGAATAACATCATATTCTCTACCAAAATGACTTTATCTTGAAGCATCAAGGCCTCCAGGACATGTGAGTCAAAAGAGTACTTACCACATTACCCAGCGGATTTTGCCGATTTATTTCACGATGATAATCTTCACAAAAATATCTAGTAAACTGTGGCGTGTGCACAAGACACTGTATGGCACTGTTCATATAGCATGTATTTCCAAGATTAAGTAGCCCTGTAAGACCTAAGGGTGATCCCCTCGTGCTCATGCCACTAGAACCATGCACATTATCCAGATCACCATTGGTTGATCGCAGGTAGAGGCTTGGTGTCAGACTAGAGTTATAGCTTCTAGAAGCATAGCTGTTGGCTGCAAAATTCTCATTTGGCAATCCTGATTTCAGAGCATCAGTAATCAGAGAAGTCGACTCTCTCTCAAAAAAATTGTTTCTTTTAACCAAACCATCCAGACTACCATTGGCATCAGTGGTAACCTCAACTAGAATCTGTGAAAACAATATAAAAGTATACAGTCATATCATTTACTTGACAACAGCCATTAACTAGTAGTGCATCTGTTCTACAAATATAGTTTGATACTGGGGTGGGGGTGGCAGTGGGGGAATGCTTCTCAATTATTATAGAAGATTTGACTCACGTCTTGATCCATCTGAATGTTGGAATCATCAAGGGTTTTGTCCAGGCTATCCATCAATGAATGCTTTGTTCGACCATAATAGTCCCAAATGCATACCTGCCAATGATGGCCACAATAACTATGAAAAAAATCCTTGCAAGTAACAATGTAACATCAAAATAAACAACTACCTCAGCTGGTACCAAGTCAAAAACCTTACAAGCCCTTTTATGGAGTTGGCCAACTGTATCCTGAAAAAGGTTCATGATGATTTTTAACTTTTCAGTTATTCCAACTTTATTGAAGCTATTAGAGACATTAAAAGACTTCAACAGAAGGTTATACTCACAAAGTGGCATCATAGGTTTACATAATTCTGTCCAATCTATTCAATTTATTGAAATACAAACTAAAAGAAAGGACAATGTGCTCAACAATGGCTAAAGAGATGAGAGCATACCTTCTTGCTTATCCTTATAAAGGTTCGCTCTTCTCTTGACATTAGAATTAACTGCAGTCGTAGAGGATAAACTTCTATGGCCAAATCAGTTTGAGAAAAGCCAGTATTGATTGCCTTTCTTGGTAATGTTGGTCCTCCACCATACCTGTTAACGCATTTTGTGTAATAATGAGAATAAGATTCCAAACACCAAATCAAAAGCTGTGTGGTTGTTTCTTGTTGATGGACGATGTCACAGCTTCTCACATACGGAACACAAATAAGTGAACCATGTTTGTGAAAAGTCTCTCAGCTTCTTAACTTGAATTCATAACATAGTAGCATCAACTTTCTTCCATGTATTAATTTTGGGGTTTTACTTGAAAGTCAAGGCAAAGCATCTGGGGATTAAACAACACCACAGTTTGTGCCTTAGTTCATTTTAAGACCAAAGGCTACTGATTTTTTGTGCTACTTTCTTCATATATAATCATTTGAAGAAGTGATGTATTTGGCAAATACCAACGCAAACTGTAAAGAATATTTAATAAAATTGGCTAGGATTGATGTTTTATTCAGTATGTTCAGGAAAGTGAATATATCAATTTACAGTAATAGAGTATGTGAACTAGAACCGCCTTGAAAGACAGTTATCCATATTCCACAGAAACGGCAAGGAATCATAAGGTAGACAGGTCAGCATAAGTAGAATGATTAAGCTATGTAGAAACTATCAAAGACAAGAAGCCACTGCACTTAGGTGCATAGAGGCATTTGAAAAGTGATAGATCCAGAGAGGATTATTCTTTTGATGATCATATTGCACAGTATAGAGATGACTTACCAACCATGCAACTTTTCCCAAACTTGCTGAGGAACCAGTATGTAATCCCGACCCTCAACCAAGTTATCATGTATCTCAATCTCCGTATTGGAGACTTCAAATGACGCATCATCAATTAAATCGGTATTGTCAATAGCTCCTGGCCTTCTAGGAGTCTTTGAACCAAAGTCATGATGATGATAACCATTACTTGTTGCACCAGTCAAATCTTGAATGAGGTAATCAATCCAACTTTGCCACCACCTATTGAGCCAAAAAAAGAAGATTTGCATTTATAATCCGAACTGAGAGTAAACAACTGAAGAAACTGACAGAGAAGAATAAAATAACATAGTACGAATATGTATTTCTGAAGAAACCTTCTAAAACAGACATTTCCATGATGCTCATCAGCACCATATGCGGACCTGTAAAACATGCAATTCAATAGAAAAGAGAAAAACATTCCAGGTCCAAATTAAAAATACCAGAAGCTTTAATACATCTTATATCTCATATTAGGCATATCCTACTAGGTGTGATACCTTATCTTACAACGTCATTCGAATATTATTATGATCATAACACGACAAAAATGGTGATACTTTCAAGTTGAATCCACAGCCTACATACTGCAACGATCCATGAGTATGCACGATCATACCAAAAAACTTAATTTAATACAGATCTTGTGAAATTACTCCCTTCTGTCATCCTTCTCATCAAAGAATAACTTTAAGGACAACCAAATTGAATTGCATGTGGGCTAATTAGGCAGCCTTAAACGTCTTCTTTAAATTACCAGAGGGAAACAGGGAATACTTTTAGGGCCCCTTTGGCAGCGCTTCTCCCGCTCCGCTCCACGCGAGAATCCGGGGAGCGCTGCCAAAGGCCACCGCACCGCACTGCTTCCTCAAGGAAGCGCTCCTCCGGCTCCCTCCCTTTTGCACTGCAGGTGGGGAGTCCACGCAACTGCGCCAATCTAGCCGTCCACACACTCCTCCACTTGTGTGACCGTGTCTTCATCTTCGCCCGCGCTGCCGACGCACCATCCGCAGACCTTCTCCAGCCGGCCCTCTCCTCTGCGCTGCCCTTCTCCCCGTCGCACCCTCTCCGCCAGGGGCGGAGGGTAGTGGAGGCTAAACTGCCCCCCCCCCCGTGCTTGACAGAAATTCAATGACTCATAAATCCCTCGAAGTCTAAACTACATGTCTATTTAACATCTCACCATGATTTGATGCTGAAGGAAGCAATTTAGCCCCCTCTAATTCATGGGCCATGCTTCACCACTGCTCTCCGCCATTGGTGAAGGAGGCCAAGTCACCGCGGGGCCCGTTGGGGTCCTTTTATGCCCCCCCCCCCCCCCCCCCAAAAAAAAGAAAAAAAAAAAAACCACCGCTCCTTCGCGCCATGCCTCTCCGTCTGCGCCGGAGCTGAAGCCGGAGACAACAACAAAGTGCTGCCAAACGGTACCTTTTTCAAGTGGGAGCGGGCAGAGCTGGAGCAGAGGGAAGCGTGGAGCGGAGCGGCAGGAGCGGAGGAAGAGGGCTACCAAAGGGGCCCTTAAATGTCCTAAAATGTTCAAAGCATCTCAAAGACCGAATATAGGAGCAGTAGAATGCTCAAACCTCAAAGGTCCTAAATCACAACTGGTCCAAAATGCCTGACATAACAGTCTCTAGAACTTACACAGCTGAAAAAAAAAATCTCTTGTGCCACACACCATGGCTGTCCAATCCTGTTTGCAAAGCAGAGGAGCACATGCCATCGGCGTCAAGAGGAGCGCACTCAACAGGTAAGACTACAGCGCTTCAGAAGAGGAAAGGCCGGCAAATCCTTAAGCAGAGAGGAACACATAAACCGGCACGCATTAAACCCACCTCCGATGCCAACGCCGAGGCGCAACCTCGCCGCGACACCTCGCCGGCGGCGCCGAAGCATGTTCCTCCACCGACGAACAACACCAGCAAGAAGGGGAAAAAAAGACCTTGCGCCACGCAGGACCATTCCAAGCGTGGCAGCGCGAACGGTGATTGAATCAGGGAGTAGATCGACAGGGATGGGAAGCAGGGAAACGGCGAACGGAGAGGCATGATAGTGGACCTGGTGGTGATGAGGAAGAAGGTGTCGCCCTCCTTAGCGTGGGCATCAGCCGCGACGGTTATGTCCCGGATGAGAGCCCTCTCCACCTCGGCGGGGAGCTCCGGCGCCGCCACCACCATCTCCATCCCCGCCGGCGGCGGCGAGGAGGAGGAGGAGCCCGCAATCTACGGCTAGGGTTTGGACCTCCCCCTCGTCTCGCCTTCCCGCAGGGCTCTCCGTCTCTCAGCTGGAGCGGCTTGAGCAGGGATTGGTGGAGCGAATGGAGCCGGCAGTGGAAACGGTAGTGGCGGGGATGCGGTGAACCTGTGAGCGGACGGGGCGCGGATCTGCGAGGTTTCCTGCTCTTCCTGGCCGGAGTGAGGAGAGGATGTCTGGTTGTGTGCAGACTCCGGCGCTTGTTTTTCTTCTTTCCTTCTCTACCCCTGATCAACACAGGGATTCAGCTATTTCGGACCGGCTAGCCGCGTGTGATTTCCTCAAAGGAATTCCTGTTCCTTTCCTCCCCAGTGCTCTCCCTCGTCCTCTAGCTTCTCTATGGGGGCACACAAGGCGCCATGGGTCACACAAAGAGTAGGCGTGCCACCCCATCACCGTCTCCACCTGCTGCCCCGCCGCAGCACGGTAGAATTTCGTCGGAGCTCCAGAGGCATAGTTGCATCTATGGAGCTCTAGTGCGACCCTATCGCACCCGCTGCTCTCTTTCTTTCCCCCTTCTTGTGTTGCCGCTATGGCTAAGGTTGCCCCACCCTTACTCTTCCCAACCGCCTTTGCCTCGTCAACATCTCTCTCGTCACTATCATCGGGCCAGCCTGTCTCCCCTGAGCCCCTTCTAAGCCTATCGGAGTTGGAGAAGAAGAGAGGGAGAGCATGGGAGCAAGAGCGCGTCATTGCACTATGATGCGACGGTTCGCGGGATAGATTTTGCATTCTTTATAAGCTCATACTATAAATAAACTCATATAAATTGAGTGACTATATAAATAGAGTGAAAGTGCAATCTTAGATGAGAGAATGTGTTGACACCGTTTTTAGACACATACCCAGGGATCAGTAAAGTATAGATCGGCAGGTGGAGCAACGGTAACTAGTCTGCAGAAAAGTTGTCGATGAGGGTAGTTGCCGATGAAGTGACGATTGGATGTGGCTAAGTCCAGAGGTGGTAACGTGTTCTTACCGATGATCAATATCAGTGTTTGCCGATGGCCATAACAGGAAGTCTGCCAGTGACTCGAAAGGAAAGCGTGGAGGTTGCCGATTGATCTGTGGCGGTGTCTCGGTCGGTTAAAGGGGATAGTTTTATGTTTTCTTTAGTTATTTAAATTCGTTTTGTATACGGATTCTGTTTAATTTGGAATTTGAGTCTTAGTCGTGTCTGATTGTAGCTCTTTGAGCAGGGTATAAATGTAGACCCTAGGGCCTTGTAATGAAGATCTAATCAATCAATCAAACACAAGTTTTTACTCATATCATATTTCAGTACCTACTTTTCCGACGACTTCGTCATATTTTCCTTTTTACTACGAGTTCTTAGAAATTCGTCGACTTAAGCTCGGCGTATTCTCGAGTTTCACGTGAATACCTCTTGGCCGTGACATCCGGACGCATCGCTGTTGTCGGGACCAAAGTATTCGAGTTATCATCTTTGCCGATAGTAAGGTCAAATCGGCTGGCATGCCTTAACGTTTGAATTGGGTATTAGCCATTTGTGTTTGCAGATCAGTTTGCATCAACACATCTTTTGGAACGCCAGTGGGACAAGATTCAAGATCAAGATCAACATGTCGAACACCGATTTCGACTTGGAGAACGTCATCCCCGTGACGGAAGCCAATCTTAGAGATGAGCAGAAGCAAGCTATTGTAAAAGCCATGGAGGATTACAAGCAACAATGTTTGAAATCCTTTAGTATCAACAAGAGTGGCGAGGTGATCCAGAAGGAGGCACTACCGGCGCCTCGGCAGGTTACTTTTGAAGCCAATCCCGGTAAACTTCAAGACATGGTTGATAGTACTATTAATCGTGCCTTGATCAATCAAGCTGGTGTGCTGTCCAATACGGTTTTCAATACCGTGGCTAGAACTTTCAAAGAGGGACAATTGCCACCAAACTATATGGGCCCTGTCTATCATCTGCTAGGATCACCAGTTGTCACAGCTCCATCGGCTACTACGGCCGCTGCGGGCACAGAAGCTACTGCTCCTCCAAGCACACTAGGACTCACTAATGTGCAATCTACGCCGATGACGACCAATCCATCAACTTCAGATGAGCAAATCAAGCTTGCCATAAATCTATTGGCATCGGCAATGTCGGGGTCCATTCCTCCCAACTGGTGGGGTTATGGTATGCCCCTAGAGATGATGTTGAAGACTCCTGGAACATCTCAGACGGCTGACACGAGAGGCAAGGCTCCTATGGCATCGGCACCTCCAAATTTGTCGATGAATCAGAGTCCCCAGTATACTACAACTACTACTGCAAGACCTTACACTGGGAATTCTCAAGCTCCAACATTCCAGATGCCTAACGCATCGGCAGACTCAATGCCGACGCAGCAGAGGTTTATGACACAGCCAGGGTATGTCAATCCAATGATGATGCCCAATCTTCAGCCATCGGCAGGGTTCATGCCGATGAATGCTAACAGTGGATGGACGGGGCAATTAGTCTTTCCACAAATGCCTCAGTAGAATCATCAGGCTGTAGGGTTCCAACAAGGACAAGTTCAACCTGGTTTTCAAAATCAAGGATTGGTTAACCAGCCGATGAATCTTGGTCAACAGGCTGGTGGTCAGATGATCAACCCCATGTTCCATGCGAATCATGCACATCAGAGACACGTGGAAGCATATCAACAAGTGCCAGATCCGCAACCACCTCATCAGCAAGATACCGATGCTTATTGGGCCGATAAGATTGCTGAAGTAATGAGGGAACAATTTGGGATAAAACCCACAGTCAACACTTACTCTTATCGGACACTGTATCCTCCTGCATATGATTTAATCCCGCTTCCAAATCGGTACAAGGTACCGGATTTCACTAAGTTTTCTGGACAGGATGATACATCGACCATGGAGCATGTCAACAGGTTCATCATTCAATGTGGGGAAGCTGCTAACAGAGACAAATTAAGGGTTCGATTGTTCTCGTCATCGTTGTCTGGATCGGCATTCACTTGGTTTATATGGTTACCTCCTAACTCAGTGATAACTTGGGCCGATCTGGAGAAGCAATTCCACAAATACTTCTTTTCTGGAGTCCATGAGAAGAAGATTACCGATTTAGTCAGGTTGAAACAGCGCAATGATGAATCGGTTGAAAGCTTTGTGCAGAGGTTGCGGGAAGTCAAGAATAAATGTTATAGCCTGGTTCTGGATGATCGGCAGCTGGCCGATTTGGCTTTCCAGGGTTTGTTGCCACATATCAGAGACAAGTATGCTTCTCAAGAGTTCGAGAGCTTAAGTCACTTGGTGCAGAGGATTTCCGACCAGGATATCAAACCCTTTGAACCCAAGAGAGCATGGAACAAAAAGGTGTCCTTTGTCGATGAAGCAGCAAGCTCGGATTCTGATGAGGAGCCAGTCATCGGATTAGCAGAGTGGGTGAAAAATAAAAAGCCGATGTCTTGCCCTTTTGTGCATAAGGAGCCAGAGAAGTTTGCATTCGACATTACTAAGGCCGATAGGATATTTGACTTTCTATTTCAGGAAGGGCAAATCAAATTGTCACTCAATCATGTGATTCCATCGGCTGAGGAATTAAAGAAGATGAAATATTGCAAGTGGCACAACGCAACTTCTCACAGCACCAATGAGTGCAAGGTTTTCAGACAACAGCTGCAATCGGCTATAGAATCTGGGAGAATCAAGTTTGATGGTTCTAAAGCGCAGAAGCCGATGAAGATTGATCAACCTCCTTTCCCAACAAATATGTTGGATGCTAAGGGAAAGACCAAGGTTTTGACGTCGGAAGCAGTTGAAAGGAGTGCATCGGTAGATCCTCAGCATCAAATTACTGCTGCCGATGCTAAAGGAAAGGGTTTGATCCAGGAAGGAAATAGCTCAGGGAGGCCTCCTCGATCCGGTATTGTGATAACTCATAGAAGGCCTCGGGAGACTTGGCAGCAACATGAAGATCGGTATCGGCGCCAGCAAGAAGATTATCGTCGGGAAGGAGAAAGGCGCCGACAGGAGTGGAATCGGCACAAGGATCACTGGAACTGCCCGTTCTTTATCTATTGCTGGGAGCAGAACATTAAATTACCCATTGTTAGAGATTGCCGTGAATGCAATGGTTATGATCGATGTGACAGATCCGATCGGTGCTATCACAATGATGATCGGTGATTTAATGGGCCGATTAGGGAGAGAGCGTCAGTTCATGATCGGCTGGGGGCAGACTCAGTGTACACGATAGGCTTGGTGATCGTGTTGAATATTTTCCCAGGAACCAGGATGAACTTGAAGAAATGGCCAATGCACGAGTTCCCGATGAGTTCATATTTTGTAGAGACGCTAATATTTATCGGATGGAGTCAAGGGAAAGTTGTCGCCCATCGGCAAGGCAGTCACAACTTCCCCCATGGTGTCCAGAGGGGTTGACTAGGACACAGAAGAGGAGGCTACAGCACGAAAGACGAGAAGAGCTAAGCAAGGGCGAGAACTCTGGCCAGTTTGGGGATCAGCAACAACCGGATCTAAGGGGGAAGGGCCATCGGCAGATGTTAACATGGTATTTATGTTGCCGATGGAGTTCCTTGCACCATCCAGTGATGATAAGGAGTTGGAGTTTTCCGACCAGATAGCTTAGTTGGCTCTGGATCCGATGACAGCTATCTTTGAAAAGCCTGGCGACAATGAAAGGCACCATCTTAAAGTTCTGTTTGTCAAAGGAAAAGTTGATGGTCAGCCAATGACCAAGATATTAATTGATGGTGGGGCTGCTATGAACATCATGCCGTATGCAGTCTATCGGAAGCTTGGAAAAGGAGATCAAGATCTGACCAAGACCGATATGATGCTAAAAGACTTTGAAGGAAATGTGTCTCCGGTTAAGGGGGCAATCTGTGTCGAGTTGACCATCGGCAGCAAAATCTTGCCGACCACCTTCTTTATGATCAGTGGAAAAGGTGCTTATAATTTGCTACTAGGGAGAGACTGGATTCATGTCAATTGTTGCATCCCATCTACAATGCACCAGTGCTTGGTTCAGTGGGTAGGTGACAAGATTGAGATTGTCCCGGGAGATTCTTCCTATGTCATCGCATCGGTAGAGGAGGATACCTATGAGAGGACTAGGTGTATCTCGGGAGAAATTTAGGAGAAGGATTTCCTCAAAGTTGCCGATTATGAAATTCCACCGATCCAAGTAGTCGGTACTGATGAGGAGTTTTAATGGATAGATTCGCCGATGATGGAAAATTAGGTCAAGGATTCACATCGGCTGATGATTTTGTAGAGGTAGATATAGGTAGTGGTGATAAGCCTAGACCACTTTTATTAGTGTTAGATTCTGAGTGTAAGTAGCATTTAACCGATTTGTTAAAGGAATATAAAGATTGCTTTGCTTGGGATTATACTGAGATGCCTGGTTTAGACCGATCGATTGTTGAACATCGGTTACCCATCAAGTCTGGATTTCGGCCACATCAACAGCCAGCTCGCCGATGTAATCCTAATATTCTTCCTGATAGTAAGGCCGAAATAACCAAACTTATCGAAGCTAAATTTATTCGGCAGTGTCGGTATGCCGAATGGATTTCTAATGTTGTTCCAGTTTACAAGAAAAATGGGAAGCTTCGGGTTTGCATTGATTTCAGGAATCTTAATAAAGCTACGTTGATGGATGGTTACCCAATGCCAGTTGCCGATCTACTGGTTGATGCTGCGGCTGGGCATCGGATCATAAGCTTTATGGATGGCAATGCAGGGTATAATCAAATATTCATGGCTGAAGAGGATATTCCAAAGACTGTATTTAGATGTCCTGGTCATGTTGGGTTGTTTGAATGGATAGTCATGACCTTTGGCTTAAAAAATGCTGGTGCTACTTATCAGAGGGCCATGAATTTTATCTTTCATGAGTTCATCGGCAAACTGGTGAAAATTTATATTGATGATGTGGTTGTTAAGTCTGGAGATTTCACAAAGCATCTTGCCAATTTGCGAAAGGTTTTGGAATGCACAAGGAAGCATGGTTTAAAGATGAACCCTAGCAAGTGTGCATTTGGTGTATCGGCAGGACAATTCCTTGGTTTCATGGTGCATCAAAGGGGGATTGAAATTAGTAGGTGATCCATTGATGCTATCAACAAAATAGTTGCTCCTACCAACAAAACTGAGCTCCAATCTCTGATCGGCAAAGTAAATTTTATCAGGCGGTTTATCACCAATTTATCTGGTAAAATTCGTGCTTTTAGTCCTTTACTTAAGTTGAAAGCCGATCAAGAATTCATATGGGGGAAAGAGCAACAGTTGGCTTTAGATGAAATCAAGAATTATTTGATAAATCCTCCGGTTCTGGTTCCACCTCAGCAAGGAAAGCCCTTCAGATTATATTTATATACCGATGAGATGGTCATCGGTTCAGCTTTAATGCAAGAATTTGAAGGGAAGGATCGTGTAATTTATTATTTAAGTAGAAGATTGGTTGATGCTGAGACCAGGTATTCGGCTATTGAAAAATTATGTTTGTGTCTATATTTCTCCTGCATTAAGTTGAGGCACTATTTACTATTGGCCGAATGCACTGTTATATGCAAAGATGATGTGGTCCGGTATATGCTATCTATGCCGATCATGAGTGGCAGGATCGGTAAGTGGATTTTGGCACTGTCAGAGTTCGATCTGCATTACGAATCGGCTAAAGCGGTTAAAGGACAGATTATGGCCGATTTTGTGACTTAACATCGTGGTGCAGTGGAAGCTTTGGAGATTGTACCTTGGACGCTCTTCTTTGATGGATCCACGTGTGACCGGGGGGCACGAATCGGCATAGTGTTAATTTCCCCTCGAGGAAGGAAGTACGAGTTCTCCTTGCCGATTGTTGCCACGTCAACGAATAATCAAGCCGAGTATCAAGCTTTAATCAAGGGGTTGGAATTGTTAAGAGAAGTCTGTGCTGATGCTGTTGAAGTCTTCGGGGATTCTATGCTGGTTATAAATCAATTGGCTGGAAGCTATGAGTGCCGAAGCGAAGTCTTGATAGCTTATTATGAAAAGAGTATGCGACTGTTAAAGGAATTCAAAGATTTCTGATTAGAGCATGTTTCTCGGTTGCATAATGAAGAAGCTAATCGGTTGGCTCAGCATGCTTCAGGATATCAACCTATGGTTAACATGTTATCGGCAATCAGTGCCGATGATTGGAGAAAAGAAATCGTTGATTATTTGAAGGATCCATCCAAGAAAGTTGAGAGACGTGTTCGGTTTCAAGCCACCAAGTATGTGCTCCTCGAAGATGAATTATATTATCGAACAATTGATGGAGTTCTTCTCAAATGCTTAGGTGATGATGAAGCTAAAAGTTTAATGGGAGAAATCCATGAAGGAGTATGTGGGGCACATCAGTCGGCATTTAAGATGAAGTGGATGATCAGGAGAAATGGGTATTATTGGCCGGCTATACTTGAGGATTGTTTTAAGTATTTCAAAGGGTGTCAAGGATGTCAGAAATTTGGCAATGTTCAAAGAGCACCCGCATCGGCCATGAATCCTATTATCAAACCCTGGCCATTCCGGGGATGGGCTATTGACTTAATCAGCCAGATTTATCCACCATCTAGCAAAGGGCATAAGTTTATCTTGGTTGCCACCGAT
The DNA here is from genome assembly GCF_000003195.3 of Sorghum bicolor. Lineage (NCBI taxonomy): Eukaryota > Viridiplantae > Streptophyta > Magnoliopsida > Poales > Poaceae > Sorghum > Sorghum bicolor. The sequence continues at coordinate 38,410,072 of NC_012874.2, read as the reverse complement.
TATTTCACCAAGTGGGTTGAAGCTATTCCTTTGAAGAATGTCACATCGGCCAACATGATTGATTTTGTGAAAGAGCATATTATTTACCGATTTGGTATTCCTCAAACAATTACTACCGATCAGGGTACTATGTTTACATCGGAGGAGTTTGATGAGTTTGCAATCGGTATGAGAATTAAGGTGTTGAATTCTTCTCCTTATTATGCTCAAGCTAATGGGCAGGCCGAGGCATCTAACAAAGGAATTATCAAACTTATTAAACGGAAGATTGAGGAAAATCCTAGAAGGTGGCATACATTGTTGAATGAAGCTTTATGGTCATATCGGATGGCTTGTCATGGGTCGACCAAAGTTTCACCTTATCAGTTGGTGTATGGACGTGATGCAGTGTCACCTTGGGAAATTAAGACTGGGTCTAGGCGACTATCTTTTCAAGATCAATTGGCTACCGATGATTATGCTACTTTGATGACAGACAAGTTGGATGATTTAGCAGGGCATCGACTAAGGGCTTTAGTAAGTATAGAAGAGAATAAGAAGAGAGTTGCCAGATGGTATGATAAGAAGGTAAAGGCTAAGGAGTTTGCCGATGGAGACTTAGTATGGAAACTAATTTTACCGATCGAGACTAAAAGTTCAAAATTTGGGAAGTGGTCTCCTAACTGGGAAGGTCCCTATCGGATAAATCGATCTCCTCCTGGCAATGCCTATATCTTAGAAACTCTCGAAGGAGTTGAATTCCCTAGAGCATTGAATGACAAATATCTAAAGAAATATTACCCAAGTGTATGGGTCGATGCATAAAAGTTTTAGTGTCGATAACACTCCTATCGGCTGGATTGAAATATGCCTAGGACTAAGTACGATGTTTTAAGAGATGCCGATAACAGTCCTATCGGCTAGATCAAAATATCAGGAGTGTTTAAAAGAGAAGAGCAAAATATGCCGCCGATGAAGAGTTTACATGTTTAACAAAGCTTGGATCGTTGATATGGCGCGCAGATGAATCTGATCGGCTTCTTCTATCTCTTTCATGTCATCATCGGTAGAACCCTCCACTGGCTTCAGTTTCTTCTTCATCTGCAGTGCCTTGCGAGCCTGGATGTTTCGCTCCTCTTCAAGAGTCTTGATTGCTTCAGGCAGCTGGTTTTCTTCCTGTTGAGCTTGGGACATAGCTTCTTCTACTTGTTTGAGTTCTGCCAACAGGGCTTCTCTCTGTGCCGATATATCAGAGATCTTTTGCTTCAATACGTTTCCTGAGGACTTCAAAATGCCGATGCTCTTGTGCTTTTCATCGGCAAGGAGCTTTACTTTCATCATCTCTTCTGAGAGCTGGGCGTAAGTAGCTCTATCGGCAAGGCGCTGAGCGGCTTTCTGATACTGAAGCTGCCGACTCTCCAAGTGAGCAGCCTTGAAGAGGATCTCCTCAGCATCGGCAGGAATTTGGCCTCTAAGAGCATTGAACAAGGCCTTAGCTGGATCGAAGTCATCAATCAATTGGGCCATATCTTGATGAAGGAGAGCCGACAAATCTTCCAACTTTGCTCTAATCTCTTCCGATGAGATTCCAACCGCTCGAGAAGAACTTGCTTCCTCGCCTTCATCCTCAGAGATGTCGATGGCAAAGGAGAAAAAGCTGTCAGGAGAGTCCTGTTCCTGAAAAAGGAAGACAAAATAAGTTATTCTATGATCAAGTACTGATAACAATAAAAATAGAGATCGGGTAACTTACTTGTTTCAGAGCTATTTCTCACCTCTGACTAGACGAGGCCGATGGAACCACAGGCTGATCGGCTGGAGTTGCCGACAAAGCTATGTCAGTTGAAAGATTGATAGAAGTGATTAATAAAGTGAAAAGATAGGTTCATCGGCAATAAATGGAAAGTATGTTACCTTGAGGGGGTGCAGTACTTGTCTGAATCGAGGAGACTACCGATGCTATGATTAGACTTGCTGGATCGGTGGTCTGCTCGTGTACATTAGCCAATGTTTCTTCTAGCTGAGGTTCTTCTGGCTGGAATTCTTCCGTTTGGGGTTCTTCTTGTGGCTGAGGAGGAGATGGTACTTCTTGTGTCTGGGCTTCTGGAGACGAAGGAGATGATTCTACTAGGATCGGAGACCTTGGGGGAGGAGGAGGCATTACTGTTCTCTGGCGCTTCACTTGTGATCTGGTACTCTTGGAACCTTTTCTCTTCGATTGACTGGACTGGGGGGCATCGGCAGTCATACTTCTGGTCTTTGCCGATGTACCGGTATACTGATACAACAATGAAAAGTTTATGAGTACAAGTGCAACAGGTATAAGGATGGAATCGGTATAAGTTGAAGAATTCAAAAAAATTTACCTTGAAGGCTTGTGCTAAAGCAGTGGCGGCTACTGATGGGGATGTCTTCGTCCGCTTGGTGGTGACTTTCTTAAGACGGACACCCCGATGCATTATAGCAGCCAAGGTTGGGGCCTTGTTGCCGATTAGAGAGATCGGGCCCGATGGAAGGAGTTCAATCGGCCTACCACTCCTGCTGACTAATGGTGGCATATCATCGGCCTGTATACAACAAAGAAAGTAAGTTACCGATGGAGAATGAAAGTGAAAGGATCGAAACATCAGTTTAAAGTACTTACAATATTATCAGGGACTTTGTATTTGGGGTCGATCATGCCACGGTATGCGAGAGCTAATCTGTAGAATAAGTGCTCTTTCCACTCTTCCCACCACTGTTTGTATGTCTGAGTGATGAAGAGAGCTGGGATCCAAGCCGATAGATCGACATCTATATCGGCGTTTGGTGGAAGTTGAGCTACCTTGATCCATTCTAGATTGCTGGTGATGGTCTCCCTCGGCTTTATCACATCGGCGTAGCAGAGTGCAATTGGCAGTTGGCCGAAAGCCAGTTGGCGAGCTAGTGCCGATGGGTTATAAAACTCGTAGGTCAGATTGGAGGCTTTCCCACTACTAAAGAAGTTCACTGGTATGGCTCTTGGGGTGATAATTGCCATCATCACATCACGGTCCTTGTTGAGAGTATCATTGAAAGGGTGGAAAGTCAAGGGGAATCTGGTGTCTGGATCTTCATAGGGCATCCATGCCCGCTGTTCTCTGGTCAGGCCCTCGTACAGTGTTTGAAAGAATCGGCTAACCTAGTCTTCGTTGCCACCAGTGCCAGGTAAGACTATGGCCGCTTCGCCAAAGTTCAAGGGAGAGCGAGTTGCTGATTCTTCTTCATCCAATTTATAATCTTCGGCTATGTCCCTGGGGAAGCACTGTGCAAAGAGGTCGAATTCAAGGCGCTTGTGCATGTGGAGATTAAGCCACATGTTGATGAACCACCAAGGACCCCCTAAGTTACCGATGGGTTGGCCGAGCAGAACTTTCTTGGCTACTTGGTGGAGGAGGTGATAAGCCGAGCCGAGCAAGTATCGGCCAAGAGGAAATCGGCCGCCATCGGCTAGTCTCTCTGCTGCCGATAAGTAAACAGAAGTTGGTCCTGCCGATCGGCCACAAAATACAAATTTATCCAGCCACATATTCAGAAAAGTGGTCTGTTCCTTTGCATTGACAGGACCTGTTCTTCGGTACTTCTGAATGTACCCGGACCAACCGCCGATAGCACGAGTTTCTACCTTAGCACTGGGTCTGGTGTCGAACAGGTGGCTGTTATCGGCAGTAGATATATCTAAGCCGGTGAGCATAAGTACATCGACAAGTGTAGAAGCAGGGCCATGGCCAAACACAAAAGCATTGAGTGTTTCTGACCAAAAGTATGAAGTAGCGATCAGCAGTGACTCATTTCTCTCCATATCGGCAAGAGACAATCTAATGCACTGATCTAACTTCCGCTCGCCCCATTGAACCTCGTTTGAATGACTGACTCTCAAAAACCAATCCTTCCATCCCTTGGTAGGACTGGGCTAGGAACGGAAGGCATCTTTCCATAGATCTAGGGAGAAGTTTTCGGCTCTAAAGGGAACTCTGTTTGTCTCTGCATTTATCAGATCGGTGAGATCCGGGTTTCCTAGTGGACCAAGACATTGGAGGTGGGGTTGATCGGTAGGAATAACAATTTTATCGGCCAAATCCTAGAAATTTTCGAGGGTAAAAGAAAGAACAGAAAGAAAGAGAAGTATTCAGTAAAAGGAATTGCGGATGAACAGAAATACAGTAGAGGCGCGAAAAAGAAGGGTAGTGAACTGACCTCAGGCACGGTGAAGTTGATGGCCATTTTCTTGCGAGAAGAAGATCGAAGACTTGGGAGATTGGTGAAGAAGGCCTTCGTTGAAGTTCTTGGAGTCCTCGGGTGGTGCAGCCGCTGCGAAAGTGGATTTTGGGCTGTAGAATGACAAGATGGAGAAGGAGTACCCGAGAAGGAAGTATTTATAAGACAAAACGGGCAGGGGCAAATTTGACTTATCTCTTTGCCGTATCCGTGAAATCCGAGGGTGTTCAGGTAGATATGGTAACTGTTTGCGCAGTAATCAAGGGATTGTGCTGGTGATTTGACAGCAAGCGGTCACGATTTTGGAGATATTTCACTGTGCAGGATCTCTTGGTCGGTCCATCGGCAGTTCTCTCTAACGGTAATATTGCCGATGGGCGCATAACGTGGAAAGATCCGGTTTCGGAGGTTGAGAAATTCGAGGAATCTGCAGGAGAATCGGGCCAAGGTTGTTCAGATTTAACGGTCGGTAACCAAATTGGGAGAATTAATTGCGAAAGGCATCATTACTGCAGAGAATTTCGGAGCATTAATGATTTTATACTCCGAAATTGGGGGGCATGTGTTGACACCGTTTTTGGACACATACCTAGGGACCAGTAAAGTATAGATCGACAGGTGGAGCAACGGTAACTAGTCTGCAAAAAAGTTGTCAATGAGGGTAGTTGCCGATGAAGAGACGATTGGATGTGGCTAAGTCAAGAGGTGGTAACGTGTTCTTACCGATGATCAATATCAGTGTTTGCCGATGGCCATAACAGGAAGTCTGCCGGTGACTCTGAAGGAAAGCGTGGAGGTTGCCGATTGATCTGTGGCGGTGTCCCGGTCGGTTACAAGGGGGTAGTTTTATGTTTTCCGTAGTTATTTAAATTTGTTTTGTATACGGATTCTGTTTAATTTGGAATTTGAGTCTTAGTCGTGTCTGATTGTAGCTCTTTGAGCAGGTTATAAATGTAGACCCTAGGGCCTTGTAATGAAGATCTAATCAATCAATCAAACATAAGTTTTTACTCATATCATATTCCAGTACCTACTTTTCCGATGACTTCGTCATATTTTCCTTTTTACTACGAGTTCTTAGGAATTCGTCGACTTAAGCTCGGCGTATTCTCGAGTTCCGCGTGAATACCTCTTGGCCGTGACATCCAGGCGCATCGCTGTTGTCGGGACCAAAGTATTCGAGTTATCACCATTGCCGATGGTAAGGTCAAATCGGCTGGCACGTCTTAACGTTTGAATTGGGTATTAGCCCTTTGTGTTTGCAGATCAGTTTTGCATCAACAGAATGCACAAAATTCTATATCACAGATACTAAGCAAAATTTTCCTCTCAATGACCAAAATCTCCTACTTTCCACCTTTCCCTTCTTTCTCTAGCTCTGGCAAGCTTTTAAAGTTTAGGATTTAGAGAAAAACGTACCATTTGTCTGGAGGACCATGGCGGTGGAGTTGTGGGGTAGTAGGTGGCGGTGGTGATGCAGACGATGAGGTAGTGGATAGTTGTTGGCATTTCTTAGCATCACTACTAAAGTTAGACTATAAATCCATCATTAGCAATGGCACCAGAAATGTCGGGTGTTGGTATACCATGTAACAGAACCGACCAAATTATAAGAGATTAAGCCTAACAGAGACCATTTGCATAGTCAAATCGTCAGGCTTAAGCCCATATAATCCCGGTAGTCCGTGAAATCTTGAAGGATTTCAAACCACACATCGTACAACAGCCAAGATCGTAATAAGTTTAGCGGTCGCCATCCACAAATACATCCAGATTACAATATTCATAAAATACATCGGAGTACTTAAAGTTATTACAAACCAAGTTCACAGGTAGCGGAAGCTTCATAGTTCGAAAATACAACACACACACTTAGTCTGATACAGTGCCATAGTTCAGTCATTCCCACAAAAGCAAAAGAGAAGACGGAGTGACAATCGCCCTTGGTCTAGTCATCACCCATGGCTGGGTACAGACAGAGGATGCAATAACCATAGTACATTTGACCATCTGCAAAACAACATGGGAGTAGAACCCTGAGTACGAGAATGTACTCAGCTAGACTTACCCGACATAAACTTAAAATAAAGACTCTTCAAGGATCATGAAGGCTATATAGTGGGGTAGCTGACGACCATTTTGCAAAACCGCAGAATTTTATTATCATAACCTACATAAGTCTTTCTTTTTTTAACTTGCTCAAGTTGAAAGTATCATTACCTAATATCTAGGTTTGCACCTGCACTATCACAAGCAAGTATAGTGTTATGAAAGTACCTCAACATAGCATTTCTTAAAACCATTCATCATTATAACCCAAGTATTCCATAGTCCTTACTACGAGGACAGGGCTCATGTCAAGTGCTCACTATCCAGGAGCGATGGCGATTCGAATCGATTTCTAACCAGCTCGCGAGTTTATTCCCCACACAAACCACACTCACTGATCAAGTGAGCTACAGATCACCGTATTACACTATCCAGGACCAATTCGGGGGTTCGGCAGGCACCGCCAGTACCCGAGGACCGTTCTGGCGACCGAGGTATCCAAGGTATACCAAGGTTGCGCGCCGCGCCCTCGTCGTTCTCCTCAACCATCACCAATACAGCGCATGGCGGCTCGATTCCCGGCCCGGATAGTGTTCAGGCTTCGCGGTCGGAACGACTTATCCTTCCAGCTAAGTGTGGGGCATGCGTTCAACATGACAAGAGGGCCGTCAATGATCGGTCCTTAATCGACACAGGCAGGGGCACTATAGTCAACCCACCATAAGACCCTGCCCGGTCTCCAATTCCATTCCACACTTGGTTACTCTTTTCCCAAAACAATCACTGCTTAAATAAGTAGGTATCCACCTATATCTCGCAGGTGACAGGAAATCACCCGACTTCTACCGGGGCTAAGCAACTAAGCATAGACTTCGCACCTATCTACATAGGACAAGGTAGATAAATGAGGGGTGATATCAAGGAGTACCAATGCATCAACGGTATCAACCAACTCCTATCACTTAAATGCAATATAGTAGATCAAGCATAGTATATCCTGTAAGTTAGCTAGAATAGGAAGACTTAGAATGCTCCGGGGCTTGCCTTTCTCAAACGTGCTGGGTCGGTGATCCGGACACTCCTGTAGTTCCTCTCCGGACTCCTGTGCTTCCGGAGGTTCCTGCTCCTGAATCTCCTCTGGCTCCTCGGGTCCCACCTCGTTCTTCTGCGAGCCTGTATGATGCATGTGTGCTCATGAGTGGAGTGCGAGATGCCCGAGTGGATGCATGTATGAGAAGGTACCAAAGGATCATGACATGATGAATAGGCGATTTAACAGGTCATGCTCTTTACAAGGCAGTCAACAACATCCCAGAGTAGGCAATTGAATTAACATCTATTGCATTCTCTTCTACAATTATTTTTCAAGTGTAAATAGCAACCCACAAGTTGCTCCAAGATACACCAATCCCATTCTTATTTTATTCAACCTATATACAACAATCATAAATTATTTATTCATTTCTAGGCCCATCAAAATTTGCATGCAGTTCCGTTTATCAATAAATCCTACAAAAATTACAGGAGGCTACCAGTCAAGCATAAGGTCTACTGTAAATTTTTCATAATTTTTAAATACTTATTTTGAGCTAAAAAAATCACAAGATTAATTAATAAGGACAAGTACAATTACTCTACTGTGGTAGAAGTGTCAAACAGCAGATTTCATATTTTTACAATTTGTCTAATATCCTAAGAAACATCCACAAAAATTTACAGACTGATTGCATGATCCAATTAATTATTAAAAATCATAAACCAATGCCATACAAGCATTTAAATCACCATAAATTCATTTATACACCAAATATTGTGTAGCAATATTTCCCCAGTGAGTTAACATACATGCAGAGCCAACAAATAAAGTTTCACATTTTTCTGAACCATATTTTAATTACTATGCATTTTCCAAGTTTAGCAAAAATATAGATTAAATATATTCATACAGAAAAGTTACTCAAACATGACATGCAAATACATCAAAATGCAGATCTGAAAATATAGAGTACACCAAAATTTATTTCATCAAATTTGGAGCTGTAGAACTCAAGATATGAATTTTACAAGTTTTGAATCAATTTCTGGAAAACATTTATTTAAGAAAACCGACGCAAAAGGCTAAACACACCTGCATCTACACCCACCGGGGTTCCCCTGCGACTGACAGTGGGCCTCTGACCCCACTGCTCAGCGAGACCGAGAGGGAGCACACCTCCGACGAGCAGATCTCGCCGGCGGTGAGGTCCCCGGCCACGGGGTGAGCACCATCTTGCTCCCCGCAGCGAGGCGCACCCAGCGGTACCCTCGGATTGACCGGAGGATGGCCGGAGCACCTCCGACGAGCATGCATGGCGGCACGGCGGCGCTGCTCGCCGTGGCCAGGCCGCTCCGGCGCGGTAGAGCGCGCGCAAACGGCTCTCTGAGCTTCCTCACCACCCTACCGACCTAGCGCAACCAAGAACCAGCGAAAAGAGGTAGGGAAAGGCAAGATCCGTCGCGGCGGAGTACTCCGGCGAGCTCGGGGTAACTCCGGCGAGCGATTCACGGTGCTCGACGGACTCTCACCTCGGTAGAACGCTCACATCAGCTTACCCTAAAGATGGTGAAGGCGCTGGTGGCTTCGGTGTCGAGGTTTGGTCACTGAAGTGGCCGGCGGTGAGCAGCGGAGCTGCTCCGGCGATGGCGCTGCGGCGGAGTTCTACGGCTCGGTTGCGCTCGCGAGCGGAGGCAGGAAGGAGAAGGGCGCGGGCGACAAAGCGAATGGGACGGCCTGGGAGCCCGGGCCGGCGTCCCGACCAGGTGAAGCCGGTCGGCCGCGGCGCGCCCATCGCCGGCGTACGGCCGCCACGTGGCCGACGCTGGCTGGGACGAGGTGGGCGTCCGCGCGCGGGAGAGAGGGGGAGGGGGAGGCAGGTCGGGCCGCTTGCGGGGCCGAAAGGGAGGCGGGGTTGGCCCAGCAACGCCTGCCCCTTTTCTATTTTTTTTTGAATTTCTTTTCTCAAATTCTTTTCTAAATTCTTTTGGACCAATTTAAATTCATTTTCACCTCTTGCTCCCAAAAACAAAGTTGCTCCAAAACAAAAACCCTACAACTCTGTTTTAATAAGCAAGACCAAATTCCCAACAGAATTTGAATTACAAATTAAAACTAGTCCTAGTTTTTTAAATAAATTCATTTTGGAAATCTTGTATAAATTCCATTTCTCAAATTCCATGGCTCCAAAAATTGCACAAAAATATTCTTAATTCTTCTTACACATAAATCAACCTAGTTTGAATATCTCACATTTTTAGAAGCAAGCATCATATTTTTAGCATATTTAGAACACATGAAATAAAGCACATAAAATCATGGTTTGGGATGAATGACATGCTCATGATGCTTATGCTTGATGAGAATGCTTATGCATTGCTTTGGGAAGGCTAAGTGCATGCTTAACACCTAGGGTGTTACAGCCCTTCCCCCCCTTAGGGAAATCTCGTCCCGAGATTTTGGGTTACTAACCATTTCTTATGAAATTTTGGATAAACTATTTTTAAGTAATCCTCTATTTCCCAGGTGGCATCCCTATCGTCATGATGACTCCACACCACCTTGTATGTTCGGACAACTCTGTTTCGAGTTACTCGTTCCTTGGTATCCACAATTCCCATCGGCTGCTCCTTATACTCTAAGTCTGCTTTTATTTTGATCCCTCGAGGTTCAATCCTTTGTTCAGGCACTTTCAAACATTTCCGTAGCTACGACACATGGAAGACCGGAAAGATCGAGCTCAACTCCTCAGGTAACTGAATCTTGTAGGCCACTGGGCCTTTCCTCTCTAGTACTTGATACGGTCCCACATATCTGGGTGCAAGCTTGCTTTGAACTTGGAAACGTTGAACTTTCTTCATTGGCGTAACCTTGAGGTACACATAGTCACCTACATTGAATTCAAGTGGCCTTCTTCTCTTATCAGCATAACTCTTTTGTCGTGATTGTGCCGCTTGCATATGCTGCTGTATGATCTGCACCTTTTTCTCAGCTTCATTCACGAAGTCGATACCATAGTATCTTCTTTCACCAGGTTCAACCCAGTTTAACGGAGTTCTACATCTTCGACCATACAAAGCTTCGAACGGGGCCATCTTGATACTTTCTTGATAACTATTATTGTATGAGAATTCAGCCAAAGGCAACCATGATTCCCATGATCCCTTGGATGATAGCACACAGGCCCTCAGCATATCTTCTAACACTTGATTTAGCCTCTCAGTTTGGCCTGAAGTCTGGGGATGATACGCCGTGCTTCTTATCAGACTGGTCCCCAAACTCTTATGCATTCGCTCCCAAAAGTGAGCGGTGAACTGTGGTCCTCTATCTGATACGATGGTTTTGGGAATACCATGCAACTTGACAATCTCAGCCATATATATATCGGCATACTTAGGAGGTCGGTAGCGAGTCTTCATATGAATGAAATGGGCCGATTTGGTCAATCGATCAATGATTACCAAAATCGAGTCATTCCCCTTCCTTGTCGTTGGTAAACACGTGATAAAGTCCATACTGACCTCTTCCCATTTCCATTCTGGAACTGATAACGGTTGCAACAGACCTGCAGGCTTCAGGTGGATGGCCTTAACTCTGCATCACGTGTCACAACGGGCTACATATGCGGCTATTTCTTTCTTCATCTTGTCCACCAAAAGTGGGGTCTCAAGTCTTGGTACATTTTACTACTGCCAGGATGAATAGAAAGCTTAGAGAGATGAGCTTCATCCATGATACGATTCTTCAAATCACGATCTTTTGGAACTACTAACCGATCTTGAAACCACAGTACCCCTTTTTCATCAACTCGAAATCGAGTCTTTGGGTCATCTTTGATCTTCTCCTTGATGTGGAAAATACCCTTGTCTGTTTTCTGACCTTCGATGACTTGACTCTCGAGTGAACAACTGAGTTGTATGTGACATAAGACCTCAGGATGCATAAGATTGAACCCATCTTCAAACAACGGTTGAACCACTTGATAGTGCGGTTTACGACTCAACGCATCTGCTACTACATTAGCTTTGCCTGGATGATAGTGAACTTCCAGATCATAGTCCTTAATTAGCTCTAACCACCGTCGTTGCCTCATATTCAGCTCAGATTGAGTGAAGATGTACTTCAAACTCTTATGATCGGTATAGATGTGACACTTATTTCCTAGCAGATAATGTCTCCAAATCTTCAAAGCGTGCACTACTGTTGCTAACTCGAGGTCGTGAGTTGGGTAGTTGACTTCGTGCTTTCTCAACTATCGTGAAGCAAATGCTATCACTCTGCCATCTTGCATCAACACACACCCCAAGCCACTTTTTGACGCATCGCAAAACACATCAAAAGGCTTTTCGATATTAGGTTGCGCCAGAACGGGAGCAATGGTTAGCAACTTTCGCAAGGTGCGGAAGGCTAACTCACACCCCTCCGTCCAGACGAACTTATGATCCTTTTGTAGCAAACTTGTCATTGGCTTAGCAATTTTGGAGAAGTCAGGTATGAACCGACGATAATACCCGGCCAGACCAAGAAAACTTCTAACTTCCGAGACAGAAGTCGGTGCCTTCCAGTCCATGACCTCTTGCACTTTTGACGGATCCACAACAATCCCTTCTTCAGACAGAATGTGCCCTAGGAAAGGAACTTTCTTCAACCAGAACTCACACTTGCTGAACTTGGCATATAACTGATGCTCTCGTAATCGTGTTAACACGATTCTCAGATGCTCGGCGTGGTCTTGCTCATTTTCTGAATAAACCAGAATATCATCGATAAACACCACAACAAACTTACCCAATTCTGGCATAAAGACTGAATTCATCAGATACATGAAGTATGCAGGAGCATTTGTCAACCCAAAGGACATGACAAGGTACTCATACAACCCATATCTGGTGGAAAAAGCAGTCTTCGGGATATCTTGCGGACGAATCTTGATTTGGTGATACCCGGACCTCAAATCTATCTTGGAAAACACCTTTGCCTTGGACAACTGATCAAATAAGATATCGATCCTCGGCAAGGGATACTTATTCTTGATTGTCACGGCATTGAGTGAACGATAGTCCACGCACATGCGCAACGACTGATCCTTCTTTTTCACAAACAACGCCGGACAACCCCATTCCGACGAACTTGGCCGGATGAATCCTTTATCCAGCAACTCCTTTAGTTGATTTTTTAACTCAGTGAGTTCGTTTGGTGGCATCCGGTACGGCCTTCGAGATATTGGTGCTGTACCTGGTATTAACTCTATTGCGAACTCTACCTCCCTGTCTGGGGGAAGTCCTGGTAATTCCTCAGGAAAAACATCAGGAAACTCGCAGACTACTGGGATCTGTGGTAATGGAACCACGTGCGTAGCACAAGAGATGCTAGCAAAGTCAAGACGACGGGGCAGAGGTACTTGAAAAGAGCTATTGCCCTGCGGTTCTCTGAGAGATAACATCCTCTTCCCGGTATCTATGACGACATCCCATTCTCTCATCCAGTTCATGCCCATGATAACATCCAAAACTAACCCAGGCATGACCACTAGATTTACTCGAAAAACTCGGCCACTTATATCCAGGGTTGCCCCTTGAACCACTCTATTGGTCAACACATCTGCCCCTGTTGAGCTGATGCGGTAGCCATAACCCAGATCTGTAACTGGTTGACTATGCTTTTGTGCAAATGCTTGACTCATGAATGAATGCGATGATCCAGAATCAAACAAAACAACTGCAAGATGTTGGTTGACAGGAAACATACCAGCTGTTACCGGTTCTCCTTCCAGGATTTCCTCAATCGAGGTATGATGCACACGAGCTGGATAAGTTGGCTGCTGCCTCTTGGGGTAGGGACATTCCTTAGCAAAGTGCCCCATCTTGTGGCAGTTGTAGCACGGACCCTTGGGCGCATTGTTGGCGGCAGGTGCTGCAGCTTGAATTGCCTTTGGCTTGGCAGGGGCTATCGCCACCTTGTACGGCTTCTGCTGCGTTGGATGTCCGGTGTTCCTTCTCTGCGGCGGTCGGAACCTAGCACCTGGGGCAGGGGGACGATACTGCTGTCACCCTATCACGGGTGCCCTGGACTGCGAGGATCCGGCTTTAAAAGCCCTCTTACGTGACTTGGATGCACTGTAGTAGTTGTTGTTGTTCTCCTGGGTGAGACAGTCACTGATGTAAGCATTGAAGGTAGCCCTGGCTCCTGTGCCCATGGTCTTTAGCATCTTTGGATTTAAGCCTCTCTGGAAACTAGCAATCTTCTTGGCCTCCGTGTTCACAAACTCGGGGGCATAGCGAGCGAGATTATTGAAAGCGTGTAGATACTCCTTCACAGATTTCGTCCCCTGGGACAGCCTCATGAACTCCCCAACCTTCATTACAACCACACCCGGAGGAATGTAATTTCCCTAGAAAGCGGTGGTGAAGCGGTTCCAGGTAATTGGGGTCCCCTCTGGGTAGGTGGTACGGTGATGGGACCACCAAATTCTAGCGGGTCCTTGCAACTGGTGTGCCGCATACTCAGCCTTAAGTTCTTCTGTCATCCGGAGAAGACGAAACTTCTGCTCCATGGTATTGATCCACTCGTCTGCCTCGAGCGGTTCCAAAGCCTCTTTGAAGATTGGTGGCTTGGTATCCATGAAGTCCTTGAACAAACTATACTGATTGACTTCACGGCCGCCCTGGTTATCCCCACGACGGGTGTTGTCAGCTATGTTGCGCAGAGTCTCTTCCATGTTGCATTGCATCTGTTCCATGTTGCGTTGGCTCCCCAGAAACTGCGCGAAAAACACGTCCGCAGTGTACGGAGGAGGCGGCGGTGGTGGCGGTGTCGGTGGTCTGTCCTCATTCCGTTGAGCCCCACCTCCAGACATACCTGCTCCAAGGCCCGGGTTGCTGTTACCCCCGCCACGTGTTTGCACCATCTGCATACGTCAATGATAAGCAATCGTTAGGAGTTGCCATCAAGGGTAGAAGTGTATAGAATCATGCCGTACTGAATTTACTGAGGGAATAAATTCGCACAATAAATAGAGGTACAACAATTCATCATCTACGCACAACATCACTAACAGATTACTTAACATTCACGCAACAAGGTTCGCGTACATCCAACTTGCCAGCATACATACACTGGACTTTCAGCATTAACTCATAAGTCTTACATAGCCCAGATCCAAAAGTACACGACATGCCATGCAACATACAACACAGAAGAAGGAGGACTAGCTCTAAAGCCCTAGCATCTATTCGCTATGATCACTGTCCATGCCGGAGCCCTCCTCATCCTCATCTCCACTAGCAGCTGCTCCTATCGCGGGATCCGCGTCCATCTCGTCCTCAGAGTCTAGCTCAGCTGCTCCAGGCAGGTGGTGAGGGTGGAGCTGGTTATGCAGCTGGTGGATCTCCTCATGTAAGTTCTCATTGTACTCCTCGGCATTGGCTAGCTGCTGCTCTAGCTCTAGCTGTCGGGGCCTCAAAGTGTCCTCCTCGTGCCAGGCTTCATTCCTCTGTCCAAGCACATGGACTAGCATGCGCTCGCAGTTCCTATGAGCAGTAGTCACCCTATCCCTCTGCTCTCGCACTGCAAGCAGGTCCTGACTCAGCTCACTGTTCTTTTGGACTGCCTGATCTCTCTCCCTGGTCACACGGGCTAACTCTGCCTGTAACCTCTCAACCTCAGAGTCGAACTCACGCTGCAACTGGCGCTTCTCATCCTGGACGGTGAGAAGAGACCCGGACAAGCGA
>NC_012874.2:37761118-37794634 GCF_000003195.3 Sorghum bicolor | reverse complement strand
TTGCTTCGTCCTATCCACAAAAAGCCAGAAAAATATATTGCTTAGACCTTTGTTTCAATCTGTTATTTTAGTGAGTTCGGTTAAGTCGCAGTCCATTAGAGTCTTTGTTTTAGTTGCTGATCATTTATCCTTCATGTGTTCTTTGTGCCTCTTTTATATCTAAAAATCCGCACAAAAAAAATCTCCATAGCCTATATCATCCTTTGTGTTAACTTTGATCGTATCTAGCTACTGGTTGTTGTTTTATTTCTGTCTTTAGTTGTGCAAGTATCATAATCTGATCCCTGTTTTTAGTCCTATATATATATATATATATAAAAGTGTGTCAAAAAAGAAAGAAAAGAAAGTGCAAAAAAATTGAAGTGAAAAAAGAAGTTGAGAAAGGTTCAGAGAGAAAGTCTGAAAGATTAGTTGGTTTATGTGCACAAGTGCTGAAAGTTTCATATCAAGTTCTACAACCAGTTTGCTATCTTTGTTTGGTGCAAAACTTTGGTTGGGTCTGATTGCAACACTTGCATCCCAATCATACTCCTTGTTTGCATCAAATCTGAATTTTCTTTGTGCGTGTGTGTGATCATTTACTTCTTTTCATATCTTGTGGTCAGCACTAGGCCGAGAACTTCTAGTTTGGATCGTTACTTAACTTTACAACAACTAGAATTCAGATTGCATTCCTTGTGTATTACTCCCCACCAAGCTCCACATAAAAACCATCGTAATCGGTACTCTCTATTTTTGTATTCGCCTCACCATCACTTTCAGTTGCCACCACACATTTGTTTTCCTTGTAATCTGCAGCAGATGAATTCATAAGAGCTTTGGTGATTAGAGAGGTGAGTTGTGAGAGCCACCAAATTTTTATATTCCACAAATATAAATTATTTGTATTCAGCTAGCCTTACAGGAAGATGGGTCGAGTGGACATCAAAGATCATGTTACCATAGCACAATTTAATAAACTCCGACAAAGCATGGAAGAAAAGCAAGAGAGGTTGACACAAGATCTTCAGAATCTTATGACTGAAATCAGAAGGCATCGTCCACCTCATGATGGTGCAAGCAACCATAGTGGAGATAGAGAAGATAGTGATGGAAGAAGAGGAGGTCAGAGGAACCAGAGGGCTGCACATGGTAAAGGAAGAAGACATAGTGGAAGAAATGATGATGAATCTGAAGATGAGGCTAATGACAACTGCTTCCAACTCAGTTTTGGTCGCTGATGTAATAGAAGAGGCAACCATGAAGAAAGATTTGGCAAACTGAAATTTACCATGCCAAAATTTGCTGCTGAACCATCCACGAGGAATTTCTGTGGAGGAAGCAAATCAAACACAAAGTTTGCTGCTGAACCGTCCATGGTGAAAAGCTCAAGTGGAGGCTCTTGATCTAATTTTCAGGGTACTTTTAGTGGAAAGAACACTGCTGTCCCAAGTTCAAAACCAGCAGCATCAACCACTACTTCAGTGGGTTCTACTTCCAGGAGTAGTGAAATTCAGAGCTTCAAGTGTGGAGGCCATGGGCATATAAGTAAGGAGTGCACCAATACTCAGGTGATCATTGTGAATGATGATGGAAAGTATGAATCAGCTAGTGAAGAGGGAATTGAGGAGGAAGCCCATGGAGACGAGGACCTTACTTGTTGTGAGTTTGAGCAAGGAGCTGCTCTTGAGATGACTCAAATCTTGAGTGTTCAGGCAAATGAAGCTGAAAATGGGCAGCAACACAAATTATTTCAAACTAGAGCAAAGGTGCATAATAAAGAGGTGAAGGTGATTATTGATGGAGGGATCTGCCATAATCTTGCTAGTCGTGAGATGAGTGATAAACTTAGCTTGAAGCTGCTACGAGACCCTCATCCATATACTGTACAATGGCTGAATGATTCGGAAGATATCAAATTGTAGATAAAGTGAAAGTTTCATTCAAGATTGGTCAATATGTTGACACAGTGGAGAGTGATGTGGCACCTATGTCGATGTGTCACTTGCTTCTTGGAAGGCCATGGCAATATGATCGATATAGCCAACATTGTGGGAGAACAAATCAGTTTACTATCAATCTACCGGGGAAGAAGTTTGTTCTCAAGCCTATGACACCCCAAAAAATCATGGCTGAACATTTACAAAAGAAATCTGAAATTGTTCCAGTGAGTAGAGAGGAAGGAGAGCAAAAGAAATTGAGTGCCATCCATAATTCGGTGAGTGAGTGCCACAAGCCCAATTTGAGGGAGAAAAAGAAAGTAGAGGGAGAGAATTTAGTCATGCTTGCCACAAAATCTGAATTGAGAGAAGTGAGGAACAACCCTGAACATGTGCTCTTTGTACTTGTGTACAAAGACATTTTAATTTCAGCTAACGACATGACCTCTCTTCCTAGTGTTGTGTCTCACCTTTTCCAGGGCTATGGAGATGTCTTTCTAGAAGAAACACCGGCGGGACTACCTCTCATTCGTGGGATTGAGCATCAAATTGATCTCATTCCAGGGGCTGCACTACCTAATCGACCACCATACCGAACCAATCTAGAAGAAACAAAGGAGATACAAAGGCAAATGCAAGAACTTCTTGATAAAGGTTTTGTTCGTGAAAGTTTAAGTTCTTGTGTTGTTCCTGTAATTTTAGTACCTAAGAAATATGGTTCTTGGAGAATGTGTGTTGATTGTAGAGCTATAAATAACATCACTGTTTGCTATCACCATCCTATCCCACGTTTAGATGGCATGTTTGATGAATTAAGTGGTTCCACCATATTCACTAAAATTGATTTGAGAGGTGGATACAATCAGATAAGAATGAAAACAGGGGATGGATGGAAAACTGCATTTAAAACAAAATTTGGATTATACGAATGGTTAGTTATGTCTTTTGGTTTGACTAATGCACCTAGTACATTCATGAGATTAATGAACCATGTCTTGAGAGCTTTCATTGGAAAATTTGTTGTTGTCTACTTCGAAGATATCTTAATTTACAACAAGTCTTTTGAGGAACATGTGAATCATATTTGGCAAGTCTTGGAAGTGCTTAGAAAGGATAAATTATTTGCTGATCTTGACAAGTGCAGATTTTGCACAGACCATGTTGTGTTTCTTGGCTTTGTTGTTTCAGGAAAAGGCATAGAAGTGGATGAAAGCAAGGTGAAAGCCATCAAAGATTGGCCAACTCCAACGAATGTAAGTCAATTAAGAAGTTTTCATGGCCTTGCTGGTTTTTATAGGAGGTTTGTGAGAGATTTCAGTACCATCGCTGCTCCTTTGAATGAATTGACAAAGAAAGGTGTTGACTTTAAATGGGAAAAATCACAACAAAATGCATTTCAAGAATTAAACAAACGTTTGACTGAAGCACATGTACTTGTTCTTCCTGATTTCACTAAAACTTTTGAAATAGAATGTGATGCTAGTGGAATTGGGATAGGAGGAGTTTTAATGCAACAAGGAAAATCTATAGCATATTTTAGTGAGAAACTAGGAGGTGCTCAATTGAATTATTTTGTGTATGACAAAGAATTGTATGCTTTGGTGTGTGTCCTTGAAACATGGCAGCACTACTTATGGCCAAAAGAATTTGTTATTCACTCTGACTATGAAGCTTTGAAGTACTTGAAAGGACAAGCAAAACTAAACTGTCGTCATGTCAAATGGGTTGAGTTCATCGAAATATTTCTATACATTGTGAAATATAAGAAAGTGGTGAATTGCACATTGTCAATGTTGCTGCGAACAATGGTGAAAAAGAACCTGAAGGTTTGGGAGGAATGCTTGCCACATGTGGAGTTTGCATATAACAGGGCTGTACACTCTACCACTAATATGTGTCCTTTTGAAATTGTATATGGGTTCAAACCTATTGCTCCGATAGATTTGTTGCCCCTTCTATTACAGGAAAGAACCAATATGGAAGCCTCCAAGCGTGCTGCGTACATCAAGAAGGTACACGAGAAGACCAAGGAAGCAATTGAACTCAAGGCAGGACGCAAGGCTGCAAGTATGAACAAACATAGGAAGAAGGTATTATTCGAACCCGGGGACTTGGTATGGATACACTTGAACAAGGATCGTTTGCTTCAGCAGCGCAAATCAAAATTGTTGCCACGAGGAGATGGTTCATTTGGTGTTCTTGAGAAGATCAATGACAATGCATACAAGATTGATGTTCCTGCAAGTTATGGTGTGAGCAACTCCTTCAATGTTGCTGATCTCTCACCATTCACAAGTGAAGACACTTTAGAGTCGACGACGACTCCTTTTCAAGGAGGGGAGGATGATATGACCATGCCACCAAGCAAGACGTCACAAGCTCCAAGTCAAGCTACACCCACTCAAGTTTCACCTACACCGACACCAGCTCAAGTCATCAATGGAGCGATTACACGTAGTCGTGCAAAGAAGCTAAAACAAGAGGTCCACGCGCTACTTTGTGAGATTCGTTTTAACATTAATGAGAATTATATACTACCTAAGTGTTGTACCTTGATTGTACTCAGGTATATAGAAGAAGAGAAGGAAGAATCGGACCATGAAGAACGGACCAGTGCAAGTTCCAGAAGAAGTCAAAAACGGACCAGTGGAAGTCAAAAACGGACCAGTGCAAAGAATCTTCATAACTTTTTACTCACAAAAGCTATTATGGTCCATGAGCACTTGTTGGAAAGCTTGACGAGTCTACATTCCAATGAATCTAGTGGAGACCAGTTTGGATACACCATATGGCCTGCAGACCAGAATTAGAACAGACTGCTCAGAAGGTCAACAGTCTATCGTGACAGAATGTTGTTACAACTTGCCAAGTAAAACTGTACCAATCTACTATGTTTCGTGCTGGTTGGAAATGGTTCATCATTTGGACTTCCCAATAAAAAGTTATGGTCAGTTTACTGGAAACTGCTCTGGAGGCCAACAGTCACGCGAAGCCACTTCGGGAATCCATTTCGAGGGGACCTTTCACATTGCCTTCCCTCAGAAACTCTATTTCGTTTTCATACCTATCTAGCAGGGCTGTTGCTAGTACAAATACCCTTAAGACTCATTGTAATCTAAGACTTTGATAATTGAAATATAGAACTCCTCTGTTCAGCTGCGTGCTAATAAATCCAGAGAGTGATCTCTACCCCTTTGCTCTTGTGATTTCCTCGTGGGATTACATAGGCGGCGGCTTCATCCGCTTCCAATTGGTGCTCCTACTCCCTTCAAGGTATTCCTTGATGGATTGTAGGCTGTGTTGGTTGGTTTCTTGAGAGTGTGGTTGGGCGAATCGTCGATTCAGGTTGCCGGTTAAAGACGGTGGTTGGCTTCGAGTTTATTTGCCAGGTTGCACTAGTTATCGCTGCTTGCAGCAAGTTATCCGGCTGTTCTTTAGCTAGTTATCGGTGTTCATCCTACGTCGTGAAGATCGAGATAACGTGTCGCATCATCTGGTATCAAAGCTTTCGTTACCACGGTAGGAATTTTATCCCTAGCTATAGATGATGGTGAGGCTGCTATAGTTTTACCTAGTACTGGCAGCAATGAGAACCAGATCAGCCGATTCTTCCAAACTCTGTATGACGACCTCTCCAAAGATCAGTGGGCATGGATGCCTTATGAGGATCCAGAAACCAGATTCCCGCTCACCTTTCATCCTTTTGACAATGCTCTCAACAAGGATAATGATATGATGATGGCAATCATTACTCTGAGGGCAATTCTAGTGAACACCTTTGGCAGTGGCAAAAACACTAGCCCCACTTATGAGTTTTACAACCCATCGGCACTAGCTTGCCAACTAGCTTTTGGCCAACTGCCGATCAGACTCTGTTATGCCGATGTGGTGAAGCTAAGGGAGATCATAACGAGTGGCTTGAGTGGATAAGGATAGCTCAGCTTCAGCCAAATGCCGATACGACGGACATCGATCTATCGGCCTGGGTGCCAGCTCTTTTCATTACTCTGCTGTACAAACAATGGTGGGAGGAATGGAAGGAGCACCTATTTAGCGCATCGGCCTAGACAACCGCGGCATGATCGACCCCGACTACAAAGTCACCGACAACATTGTAAGTCTTTTACCAATACCTCGATCCGTCTATTATTTCTGATCCTATCGGCAACTTATTTGTTTTCTGTTTATTTCAATAGGTTGATAATCCAGCGCCAACAATCAGCAGGAGTGGGAAGCCGATCGATCTTCTCCAATCAGGTCCGATTTCTTTGATCGGCCACACGCACCGAGTCTAGCGGCTCTGGCGCACCGCAACGTGCGCTTCAAGAAGACGACCACCAACAGGACAAAAGCATCCCCATCGGTAGCCGCTGCCACCCTAGCACAAGCTTTCAAGGTAAAACCCCTTAATTTCCTTTGCTTGCACCGATTTCATCCCACACTCATATCATCCTTTCAGGGCACATCGGCTGCAACAGGAACTTCATCGGTAATTTCATCTTTCAGCAAAATTTCATCAGTATTCTTTTATGCTTTTACTCATGAAATTTTGGTTGTTGTAACAGCAAACTGGCAAATCGGCTAAGACTAGAGGTGCTCAAACATCAAGTGCCGATGCCCCCCAGCCTAGCCAAGCTAAGAGAAAAGGCCCCAAAAGCACCAAGTCGCAACCGAATCGCCAGAAGACAGCACCATCTTCTCCTCCTCATCCAGCATCACCAATCCATGTAGCATCATCCCCTTCTTCACCGGAAGTCTAGACACAAGAAGTACCTTCTCCTCCCCGACAAGTACCCCAGCAGCAAGAAGCACCAGCCGATGTCTCTGAACAGGTTGCCGATCCGACTGATCTGGGCACATCATCGGCCATCTCTCCGGAACAATCAATCACCATACCTCCTCAAGGTAAAGTATTGATCATAGAATTATCACGATGAATTTTATTTTGTAAATTATAATTATCCTTCTAATTTCTCAGTTGACGTCATTCCATCTGCAACTCTAGCCGATCAACCCATAGTACCGGCTGCATCCCCACGCCAGAGGCAGGAAATTCTTTTGAAGCAAGTAAGTCACTCGACTCTTTCAAACTTTTCATCATTAATACCTAGTTCTGAGTAACTTATCTTCTTCCTTTTCTAGGAACAAGACTCCCCAGACAGTCTGTTCTCCTTTGCCATCGACATCTCCGATGACGAAGAGGAAGAAGCAAGCTCTTCTCAGGCGGTGGGAATCTCATCGGCAGATATTAAAGCTAAGCTGGAAGACTTGTTGGCTCTGCTGCATCAAGATACAGCCCAGCTAGTAGATGATTCCGATCCAGCCAAAGCTTTATTCAAGACTCTTCGTGGTCAGATCCCAGCCGATGCGGAAGAAATCCTTTTCCAAGCTGCAAATTTAGAAAGCCGCCGGCTCCAATATCAGAAAGCTACTTAGCGTCTTGCCGATAGAGCTGCTCACACCCGGCTCACAAAGGAAGTGATGCAAGTAAAGCGTGCTGCCGATGAAAAACACAAGAGCATCAGCATTCTGTAGTCCTCAGGAGATGAGCTAAAGCTGAAGATTTCTGATCTATCGACAAGAAGAGAAGCCCTGCTAGCTGAACTCAAACAAGTAGAAGAAGCCCTGACCCAAGCTCAGCAAGAAGAAAGCCAGCTGCATGAAATGCTCCAAACTCTTCAGCAAGAAAGAAATATCCAAGCTCGCAAAGCACTGCAGATGAAGAAGAAGCTGAAGCCGATAGAGGGTTCTGCCGGTGAATATATTCGAGAGATAGAATAGGCCAACCAGATCCGTCTACGTGCCATATCTACTATATAAGCTCTGCTGAATCTGTGAGCTCTTCATCGGCAACTCATTCAATTCTGCCCTTAGAAACCTTCCAATTATTTTGGTCTAGCCGATAGGACTGTTATCGGCACTTTAAAACACTATGCATGATCCCAGACACACTTCATCCAGCAGATAGGAGTGTTATCGACATTTGAACTTCTATGCGTCAAACCAGATACTAGGATAATATCTTTTTAAATATTTTCTGTTTAATGCTCTGGGAAATTGAACTCCTTCGAAAGTCTCTAAAATATAATCATTGCCAAGAGTAGATCGATTTATCCGATAAGGACCCTCCCAATTAGGATACCATTTTCCAAATTTTGAACTTTTAGTCCCAATTGGTAGAATTAGTTTCCATACCAAATCCCCATCAGCAAATTCCTTGGCTTTTACCTTTTTATCATACCATTTAGCAACTCTATTTTTATTTTCTTCTATGCTTATTAAAGCCCTCAACCGATGCTCTGCTAAATCGTCTAACTCATCTTTCATCAAAGTAGCATAGTCATCGGCACCCAATTGATCCTGAAAAGACATCCGCCTAGATCCAGTCTTAATTTCCCATTGTAATACCTCATCGTGCCCATACACCAACTGATAAGGTGATACTTTGGTTGAACCATGACACGCCATCCGATATAACCATAAAGCTTCATTCAACAATGTGTACCACCTCCTAGGATTTTCTTCAACTTTCCCGCTTAATAAGCTTAGTAATCCCTTTGTGAGAAGCTTCGGCTTGTCCATTAGCTTAAGCATAGTAAGGAGAAGAATTCAACACCTTGATCCCCATAGCGATTGCAAATTCATCAAACTCTCCCGATGTAAACATAGTACCCTGATCGGTAGTAATTGTCTGGGGAATACCAAATCGGTAGACAATATGCTCCTTTACAAAATCGATCATATTAGCCAATGTCACTTTCTTTAAGGGAATAGCCTCAACCCATTTGGTGAAATAATCAGTGGCAACTAAGATAAATTTATGCCCCTTGCTTGATGGCAGATAAATCTGGCCGATGAGATCAATATCCCATCCTCGAAACGGCCAAGGTTTAATAATAGGATTCATGGCTGATGCGGACGCCCTTTGAATATTCCCAAACTTCTGACATCCTTGACACCTTTTAAAGCATTTAAAGCAATCTTCAAGTATAGTTGGCCAATAATATCCGTTTCTCCTAATCATCCATTTCATCTTGAAAGCCGACTAGTGTGCTCCACACTGTTGACGGTCCTTAAGTACCAAATATAATCATCAAATAAATAAAGAAAAGGATCCAAATACAACCAACACCCAAACTTAGGGTTTTACCTGACAGAATTCCACGAGTTTCGGTGTTTGTCTATTTCTGCAGGGGGTTATCAGGATATATGGAGGAGAGGCCCACATGTCGGGTTTACATAGAGATATTAACGTGTCGCACAATTTTCTATCATCTAGAAGACTCCAGAAGCCACGGGAACGAACGGAAAGGCGATCGGGCCCGGGGGCAGGGCGCCCGCCCTCCCCCCTAGGGCGCCCGCCCTGAGTTAGAGTCCAATCAGGACCCGTCTTGCGGATTACGCTCCACCGACCTAAAGGATCAAGGATAACCGTTCAATCAATGTCGGTTCGATCCGACGGCCCAGATTCACTTAAGGGCACTATATAAGCAAACCCCCTGGCCCCTGGAGGAGGACAAGTTCATTGTAGAGTTGAGAGGTGCCCTCGAAGGATAACCTTTCCTCTACATAGATAGAGCAAAAGCTAGGGTTTGGAGATGAGAGCTCTCCTCTCATCTCTAAACTAGAGTAGATCTAGATAGTAGCGAGATGGAGAGCGAGGGAGGATTGGAGGAGAGGCCGGCCTGTCGGTTCTTCCTCCGGTTGTACTTCGCCATGATCAAGTTCTAATCAAGCTTGCTCATGGGATGACTCTGGTAATCTACTTCTATTTCATTATGCAATTACTATTCATGTATGTTCTGGTTCACAACTCTTTTGAGTACTTTTAATCTATAGGACCCTATAGGTTAGAGTTGTAGTATAGGTGTAAGCGTGGTGCTGAGACCTAGATAACTTGTGGATATCCCCTGTCTAACTGGATCGTGCGGTAGGCCGCATAGGTGACAGTTACGTTGGTCCCCTGTAGTCCACCTCCTGTTAGCAGGACGGGTAGGGTTTATCGGCCTATGGATAAGCATCCTTTGTGGTGTATTCTTATCACGTGGTTCGTTCCAGACATAGACAAACCCCTTTAAAGTAGAGAAACCATAGTTATCCTCTCTATTCTCGTACCATCGCCCATATACTAGATTGCTCTACTCTACATTCCCATATTATCACTCATTGTTATCTTACTTTTAATATTGTTCTTATTCAATTCTACCATCTTTCCTATTTACACTTACCTATCTATCTAGGTTAAGTTAGAGCGTAGATCAGTTCTCCCGTTTCTCTGTGGATACGATAAAACCTTTAACCGGGTAAAAGCTACAATGGTATCCGTGCACTTGCGGATTTATCTGTGTGTGTATAAATACCATAGTACACTCTAGTGCCATGTTGGGGATGACAACCTAGTATTCAACTGGTGTTAGCAAGTGTCAACAAGCATTTTTGGCACCGTTGCCGGGGAGACGGTTGCTGAGTTGACTACGAACTAGCTTAATCATTTTCTAAAAAACAATATAATAAAAATAAATATATACTTTTTTCCTTTTATCCTTTGCCTCATCTCTGCTATCCTTTCCTCTTATCTAATCCTTGATTTCTGGTCTATCATGAATGCAAACATGTCTATCTATCAGTTTCATAGACCTACGAGCACACATCTCGAACCACCAAAATCTTCAAAGCCTATCATAGCATCTAGTTTTGAGATAGACCCCGAATACATAGAATTTGTTCAAAAACAACCTTTCTCAGGAGAAGGTGAGGAAAACCCATACACACAACTAAGAGAGTTTTATCGAGTCTGTGACCTCCTTCGCATTGAAGGCATGTCCGATGAGACCCTTAAATGGAAGCTCTTTCCGTTCTCTTTAATGGGAAAAGCTAAACTTTGGTACAAACTCAAAGTAGGGAGTGTTCATGGAGATTGGAAGGAGTTATATAATAGTTTTCTTTTTAAATATTTTCCAATCTCCAAAGTGGCGGAACTTCGGCGTGAGATTACTTCATTTAGAAAGCTGGAAGATTTATTTGGGTTTTTATGATTATGCATCTTTTTATTATTTGAGTAAAGTATAAACGCGAGTAGAAACACTTAGCTAGATAAATGGGGGTGCTCTCCCCCAAGCTGGATTTTGATGTAATTACTTCTGATGTAGCTAGCAGGTGGTACAGGTGTATTTGAATGTCGACAGCACCCAGACAGCAATTAGGATGTCCTCCGTCTTCTAGTCTTCTTTGATCCTTGAATTCTGTGGAGCTAAAATAGACAACAAAGCTTTGTGGAACTGGTTAAGTGTTAGCATAAAGTCTCTTTGCCTTTATCATGTTGAGCTTCCTCTAATAAATATTACTCTCTTTGGTAGGATCATAAATTTATTTTTATATTTTCATTTTTATAGGACAGGAATATATTTATTTTATTTTTACGCCGCCACAGTGAATGTACTTATGGGTTTTATGCCACGAGCATACTCACATGGGGCTTACTGCTTTTAACATTTTTATTTTCTTTTCAAGATAGCATGATTAACTAACAAGCTATTTAAGGAAAGTAAATAATTTAAAGGAAAAGGAAATGCAGAAAGGATAAATATGGGTAACTACCGATTTTACCTTTCGGCGAGGGTTCAATGTTTTAAGTCGTCTGAACAAGACTTCTCACCGTGTTCATTCTTCAGGTGCGTCATTTGATTCAGGTGTGGACCTTGATGTCTGCACCTCTTGATACAATGTCACCCATATTCTTCATTTCTCTAGCAGTTCAAAGTGCGGCGTTGGCAGTATCTTGCTCAGTGTGTTTTGTGCTCGTAGATCCAGGTTCTTCACTTGGTGGAGTCTGGGAGTTGTAAAACTCCTCCATATTTTGCTCGAAGTGTACCTGCTCATAGAGACAAGGCAGAGATCAAGTGCATGGGCCCAGTTGGTGGAAAACACCAACAGAACAAAAAGTATATTTGTTCTTCTCTAACCCTAAGCATAGTGAGCAAGACAAACTTGATGGATAATAAGATCATGAGTGTAGCATTTAAAACATTTGTCAGATCAGATCGCTCAACCTTATGGAAAGATAATCTATATATATTTTTAATATATATCTTCCAAAGATTGAGTGTGCAACATTTTAGCTCATATGATTAGGAGTGTGGGATCACAAATGTGGAAGGACTAAACATGTTGAATCGATTGGGTTGGTTAACCTAGAGTTGTAAATCATACATGTTTGTCTCTTTTATTCTTGTGAACACTAGAACCAAGGAGAAACTTATAAAAAGTGATAGTCAAGTACCTTAAGATGTTACCTTGAAGAGTGATGGTACAGTATCACCTTGTGGAAGCTTTCCTTTCTTAGCGGTTATGCATCGTGTTTCTGGCACCCTCCATGGATCATCTCTTGTGAGCTATGACTTCCTTGTGTAAATTGTTAAACTTCATGTGCCTCTCTCTTTGTCTCCAATGTGAGTTTATCTCAGGACTTCCCAGGTCGATATTGAAAGTTTCCTGCAGGGGTTAGTCCAACAAAATATCCAATATCTACTATAGCATACTATTGGCTCAAAAATCAACCTAGACACCATATCTAATTTGATTCAGGAGGGCATTTTAACCTATGCACCATGCTTAATTTAAAAGATAAATGAAACTACTCCAAACCTAGATATATACTAAAGCAAATAAAGGTAGCATGAGAGCATTTATAGAGATCTACTCAAGTGGAGTTGAAGTAGTCTGATTAGTATTTAACAAACTGAGCATGTCTCAAAGGTAGGGACAACCAACATAGCAACATGGCAAAGGATGTTTTTATGTAAAGTACTCCCCCAAGCTTGAATTTTGCAAAATTCAAGTTTGGATTTAATTCAATGTTGTATGATGATTGGTTGGACATACCTTGTGCTTGTCATTCATCCAATCTTCTTGCTCCAATCCTGGAAAGGTTAGTGATAGGAATGCCCGAAGGAATATTTTTACAATTATCCCTATATGCTCAATACACAAGGTAATGTTGCAAATAATTAAAAGCTCTAGTTACGATCTGATCAGTGCTTATTTTAGGACACTAAGCTTGTCCTTGGAAAACCATCAATTGATGTCGGCGGAGTGGTTTCCCTTCCAACGCTGACCTATATAAAGATCAACTCAACGAGATCTGCAATATTTATTATAGACATATGCATCGACAACCGCCCTTTTAAAGTTTTTATAAATAGAAAGGAAGAGGGGGTTGGAGATCTCAAATGTGGTGATGTTGGAGAGACCAATAGATTGGGAAGATGTTGCATATGAGCATGGAGTGAACGAAGTGGCTATGAAATAAATTCCATGCTTATTAATGTTATCTTCGTCTCCAATCTGAATGTTCAGAGTTTCTCCTGGATTGGTCTCACCTATGTCCTCTTCTGTAGTTGGATGAATCTCATCTTTAAAGGGAGTCAATAACTCACCATTTGAAATTGAGCCAAAGTCAGAATCCATTAAGGCTTCTTCCTTATCCATCCATTCTACACATTCCAGCCATTTAGAACTTGTGAACAAGACAGGGGAGCTGATAGAATCTTCTCTATGGCTTAGCTCTCCTTCTATGCCATCCTTATGGTCTTCATGACTCCTGTGGTTTGATCGTTTTGATGGATTGCTAAGATCATCATGAGACTTAAAAGGAGAGGGATAAGAGGGGTCTCTAAGGTCAAGGATGGATTTAGAATTTGTGAACATGGAAGGGGAGCAGATAGAATTTTCCATATGGTTTAGCTCTCATTCACTTGATATGTCATCCTCAACTTCTTCATAATAGGAACTAGGACATTTTCTGAGAGAACCATTATTGCAAGGATTTGAATTATCCCTACTTGAAGGTCTCTTATGGAACCAGAAGTCTAAACCATCAGCATCTGAAAGATTTAAGGTCGGAATTCCTTCCTCCCTTGGAGAATTTTGGGATATTGATGGTTTAGGATCGATAGCTAAAGTTTGGGATTGAAGTGGTTGTGATCTGGCTGTCGAAACTTCTTCTTCTTGTCTAGGAACTGGTTCTTTCTCTTTCGGATCCATGGGTAAATGATAGGTATTGTGTAGGCGTGGTGCTTATACCGTATTTATCTCCGATTGTACCTAATATGCCAGATCGTGGGGTAGTTCGTGATAGTGACAGCTTCATTGATTCTTATATAGTCCCCCTCTCGTGTATTGGGCTGGCAGAGCAACATTATTACAGTGGAGTGATTACGATGTTTCTCATATTCCTTGCAAATATCACTATGCATGGGCGTAGTCTTGTCTCACAATGATTGCTAACTATACATGCACTAACTATGATAATGCTAGACTATATAGTTGAGAATAACTTAGGAAATATTCTTGTAGTTCGTTCTAATTCCATGCTAATGACTTGCTAGAATATCTAATTGAGATGCTTATCATATTTATCATGTCGCTAAGTTATGCTGATCAGATTAATTATCTTTGTCACTATTCATTACTTTATATATCTTTTATGTGACACTTATCCCTATATGAAAGAGTTAGATAAATGTTCTCAATTATACATGCAATGATAGATACTCAATCTTATATTCCATTCTATAATCAACATTGATTATTGGTAATCCCCTCCCAACAAATATGTTGGATGCTAAGGGAAAAACCAAGGTTTTGACATCGGAGGCAGCTAAAAGGAGTGCATCGGTGGATCCTCAGAATCAGATTACTGCTGCCGATGCCAAAGGAAAGGGTTTGATCCAGGAAGGAACTAGCTCAGGAAGGCCTCCCCGATCTGGCATCGTGATAACTCATAGAAGGCATCGAGAAATTTGGCAGCAACACAAGATCGTTATCGGCGTCAACAAGAAGATCGTCGCCGAGAAGAGGACCAACGCCGACAGGAGAGGAATCGGCATAAGGATCATTGGAACTGCCTGTTCTTTATCCATTGCTAGGAACAAAATATCAAGTTGCCTACTATTAGAGATTGCCCTGAGTGTAATGGTTATGACCGGTATGATAGACCTAATCAGCAGTATCAGAATTATGGTCGGCGATTTAATGAGCTGATTAGGGGGAGAGCGTCAGTTCATGATCGGCTGGGGGCAGGCTCCGTGTGCATGATAGACTTGGTGACCGCGTTTGGTATTTTCCCAGGAACCAAGAGGAGCTTGAAGAGATGGCAAATGCTCGAGTTCCCGATGAGTTCATATTTTGCAGAGATGCTAATACCTATCGAGTGGAGTCAAGGGAAAATCGTCGCCCATCGGCAAGGCAGCCACAACTTCCTCCGTGGTGTCCAGAGGGATTGACTACAACACAGAAAAGAATGTTGCAGCGCGAAAGGCGAGAAGATTTGAGCAAGGGAGAGAACTCTGGCAAGTCTGGAGATCAGCAGCAACTGGATCCTAAAGGGAAAGGACCATCGGCAGATGTTAACATGGTATTTATGTTGCCGATGGAGTGTTGGGTATTCTTAACATCATTACTAAAAGTAGACTAAGTTCTAAATCTAGCAACGGTGCCAAAAATGCCAAACCTATACCTCACACCACTTAAGCCAAGTTGTCATCCCCAGCATGACATGAGAGACGCGGTATTGAAATATGCAATTGCTCTTCTAAATAAATAATGAATGGGATCTGCAAGCGCACAGATTAATACCGATGCAGCATTTTAACCGGGAAGTATTCCAGGTATCGTTATTTATATTTTTACCACTGGGAAGGGATTAGCAATCATCACTATTGATTACAGAATAGAATATGAGATTGAGCATCTATCATTGCATGTATAATTGAGAACATTATATCTAACTCTTCATACAGGGATAAGTGTCACATAAAAGATATATGAAATAATAATAGTGACAAGGATAACTAATCTGATCTAGCCACATAATAAATATGATAAGCACCTCAATTAGATACTCTAGAAAGTCATTAGCATGGTATTAGAACGAACTACAAGAATATTCCCTAAGTTATTCTCAACTATATAGTCTAGCATTATCATAGTTAGTGCAAGCATACTTAGCAATCATTGCGAGACAAGACTACGCCCATGCATAGTGATATTAGCAAGGAATATGAGAAACATAGCAATCACTCCCCTGTAATAATGTTGCTCTGCCAGCCCAATACACGAGAGGGGGACTATATAAGAATCAATGAAGCTGTCACTATCACGAACCACCCCACGATCTGGCATATTGGGTACAATCGCAGATAAATACGGTATAAGCACCACCCCTACACAATATCTATTATTTACCCATGGATCCAATGGATAAACGCTATACGATCCTAAGCATGTATATAGATCGTATCTAACTAAGCTAAGTACATAACTATGATAAACTAAGAACAATATAATCTTGAATATAAGCAAGTAGAGCAAAGTCATGAGCAATATTCTGAAGTAGAACAAAGTCATATTCATAATATTGAAGAACAAAGATAATTAGAAAGCAATTAGAAGCACAATTAGAGAATTACCAAGAATCCTCCTGACAGATCCGGAAACCAATCGAAGATTGACTCCTTCTAGTTCTAATCCTATGTAGCTATGCTAATCTAGATGTCTAATTGATGTGGTGGCTCTAATCTTGATCAGAGGCTTCTTCTCCCTTGATGGAACAATAAATTAGGGTCGAGAGGCTCTCTCCTCCAGGGGCCAGGGGGTCTGGTTTTATAGTCCCTTCAAGTGAATATGGGCCCTTGGATCAAACCGACATAGATTGTATGGTTTAGATTCATCCTTTAGGTCGGTGGAGACTTGCCGCAAAGCAGAGTCCTGTTTGGACTCCAACAGGGGGCGGGCGCCCAGTAGGACAGGGCGGGCGCCCTGCCTCTGGCCCTGTTTCGCCTCCGCTTCGGTCTCGTGGCTTCTGGAGTCTTCTAGATGTAAGATAATTGCGCAGCACGTTAATATCTTTACGTAATCCTGACATGTGGGCCTTTCTTCCGTATTTCCTGATAACCCCCTGCAGAAATAGACAAACACCAAAACTCGTGGAATTCTGTCAGATAAAACCCTAAGTCTAGATCTTGATTTCATTTGGATCCTTTTCTTTATTTATTTGATAATTAAATTTGATACTTAAGGACCGTCAACAAACTCCCCCAAGCTTACCTCTTGCTCGTCCCTGAGCAAGGATAGACTCAGCTATGGACCAGAAGTAGTTGCAATATCTTTAAAATTTGACGGTACACATGCTTTTTAAATAAGATCTCATCTCTGAGTGAGAGTAAACTGTCGAGACTTAAAACTTACTTACTTTACCTTCACCATGGGACTTGTAACTGTCACTTCTGTCTTGAGTAGTTAAAAGATAGAATAGTCTAGCCAAGTGCTATGTCTCTTATTCTTGATCAGCTATAGCTCTAGAGTTTTTGCAGATTTTCAAATAAAACTCAGAAATTCCTTGTATGATTCTCTCAGGTCTCTCTTTTGTGGTATTTTTGGATCCTTACCAAGGCATTGATGGTATATGCCTTCTCTCAAGATATGTAGTATTTGTGGTATGAGGCATAGTGACATTGCCTTTTCTCTCACCCTACTCTAATAAGGCTTTAATATCTGGAGTTCATAGGTGGGAGATAAAGTATACATACTTACAAGACATTTATTGCATAGTCAAACCATGGATCCAAAGAAACAAATCAATAAGCCAAATCAAAATGTGCATGTGTGGCGAATGAATGGTGTATGGTGATAACAATGGTGGAAACAATGGGGGTGGAAGTCTAATTCTACTTTGCTCTTTTGAGGGGATACATACCTTCCTTGCTTTTGAAACTTTATGATGAGAATGAGATGCTCTATCTTTTTCTTGTCTCTCAGGTGGGTATCTTGTACCCCTAATTCTACTGTCGGACACTTGTCCATTTTTACCTCTCGTCTCACTTTTTCTTTTCTTTTTTTTTCTTTCGAGGTTCCGAGCACTTGCTCCTTTTTATTTCCTCGTATCTCTTTTTTTTAGAGCACTCATCTCATGAGATAATATAGCAAGTGGTAGTAACAAGATAACTTGAGCATTTATTTCACAAGGGAAAAACAGAAATATTTTTGGTTATTCTCTCCCGGATTAGGAGTAGAATATTTTTGGGTGATTCTGGAGATGGAAATGGATGGATATATGTGGATGGTACTTCCGGAGTAGAAGTAGCATATATGAGTGGACGTGCAAGTGAAATCTTGATTTAACCACAAGACAAGCTCCTAAGGGTCTACACAGCTTGACCACACTTAATGCTCATAAGCAGTAAATAATAAATGTGTGGCTCAAAGTCTAGCAAGCATGCATATATGGCTGTGGTAGGAATTTAAGCTCTCATCATACAGGAACTCATCATGCAAGATTTTAAAGATTTTCAAAGATAAAATTCTCCAGAATTCTAGCATCTCTAGGAACAGATAAACAGCAGCTCAACCTTCCCATATCATATCCGTTAACAACTTAGACTTCAGATCAAGTTTTCATCCCACAAGTTTAGGTCTAGAGCAATATTTAAATTATAACAGTTATATCTAAACTTGAGAGAGAACTTAAAATTTGCAAATTAGGCAGAGCAACTATTTATCATATCCATGCTTAAGTTTTATTTAGATACAGATTAGCATAGCCACTTTATTTATTTATTAAACACACTAAGCAAAAGGCATATATATAAGCATAAAATGTTTATTTGGTTTTTTCATAGTTATTTATATTCTAAAATAATATAAGTATAAAGATAGATAGAAATACTTATCTAGATAAATGGGGGTGCTCTCCCCCAAGCTGAATTTTGACGTAATTTCTCTTGGTGTAGCTAGCAGGTGGCAGAGGTGTATTTGAAAGTCAGCAGCATTCTGACAGCGATTAGGATGTCCTCCGTCTGCTAGTCTTCTTGATTCTTAAATTCTGTGGAGCTCAAATAGACAACAAAGCTTGTGGAACTGATTAAGTGTTAGCATAAATATCTAGCCTTTATCATGTTGAGACTCCTAATAATTATTACTCCCTGTTTTTATATTTTTGTTTTTATAAAGCAGAAAAATATTTATTTTATTTTTATGCCACCACAGTGAATGTACCTATGGGTTTCATGCCACTCGTCTACTCACATGGGGCTTACTGTTTTTAACATTTTTATTTTCTTTTTAAGATAGTGTGAATATGATTAACTAAGTAAACTATTTGAAATAATTGAAAGGGAAATGATAACTACCAAGTTTACCTCTTGGCAAGGCGTTGGTGTTTTTAAGTCCTCCGAACGGGACTCTCCATTTTCTTAATCGTCCTGAGGTTCGTTGGGTGGCGTAGTCGGTACTTCCGGCAGCGCCTCCTCTTCTTGTACAGTTATCTTCATTTTCCATACCTGACTCGGTGCTTCAATCTCCTCTGGATAATTCTGTTTAAACTCTATGTCTTCTGACCTTACAACATCTCCTTCATAGTCTGCCCATCCGTCCTTGATGATCTGCCTCCTCTGGTTGCGGTTGCGTCGCTTTCTTACCTGCTTAGATTCTTCAATGATATAGTTAGGGTCAGTAAAATAACGGCGTACCTTCTCTGAGGGGAAGTGCATATGGACTTCTCCAGTTCCAATGTAGATAATTGCTTTAACGGTGCTGAGGAACGGTCTTCCAAGGATGATGGGTGGATCATACTCGTCTTCTCCCATGTCAACAACTTGAAAGTCTGTGTAGACAAAGTGATCGTCTATTTTGACTGGGACATCAGATACTATTCCTTGAACTTCTCGAAATGTCTGATCTGCCATCTGGAGTTGAATGTATGTTGGTCTTAGTGGCATGGTCCCGAACAAGAGCCGATAAGTGACTGCGGCCATTATGTTGACGCCCGATCCGGTGTCGCAAATCGTCTTGTAGAAGTTGTATCCATTTATGGAGCAGTAGATGCTTGGCATTCCTGGGTCGTCCTTCTTGGTCAAAAACGGTGACTTAAGTTGGTGATCTTGACCTCCATGAACTACAGTGACCATCTTAGCTGACTCGGTCCACACTTGCTTGTCCCTGTTCCTCCTGTTGGTCCTCTTTCTTGATTCACGTCTGGATTGATTTGGAATTTGTGTAGTCTTGTTCTTGAAGAAAAATGTCTCCTTCTTCCCTTTGACGTAGAAACTGATCTTGGCAGCACTGGCGTAGATGATAGCTCCTGTGGTGTTCAAGAATTGCCTCCCTAGGATGATAGGTGCTCTCTCATCATTTCCGGTCTCTACCACTACGAAGTCTGCTGGGGCATATAAGGTACCAACTCGGACACAAAGGTTCTTCACTATTCCTTTTGGAAAAGTTATCGTCTGATCTACAAACTGCAAACACATGGTTGTCTCTAATAAAGGATATGTAAAGAATTTTTCATAGAGTACCCTGGGTATAATGTTGACGCTAGAGCCAAAGTCACAGAGTGCTTCTGGGAAGTCCACCATGCCGATGGAGATCGGGATGACGGGGCGTCCTGGATCGCCTCTCTTGACCGGCAGACGGTCAGTAGAAAATTCAGTGACGGGGTTACTCCAATTACCTGCATCAAACACGTCTACAAGATTTGCAGATTCTAATCCTTCCGGTTGTGATGGTATACCGGGGTTAGTAGTAGGAACAGCAGCAGCTATTTGATTTAACTGAGATTCAATCATTTTATTAAAGCTAATTTGATTCTTGATGGCAGTAGAAAAATTATCCATTCTATTATTTATATTTTCTAGCATTTTATCATTAGATGCCAATTTCTTAGATAGGTTATCCATTAGCTTTCCTTGATTAGACACTAACTCTCTCAAAGGTGGAAAATTACTATTGTTGTTATAAGAATTGTTACCTTGATAATTACCTAAGTAGTTAGGCCTCTGTTGATTCCAACCTTGATTTTGTTGAGGACGGTTGTAGTAGTTGTTGTTGTTGTTGTTGATGTAGTTCACATCCTCAAGTATCTCAGGGCAGTGGTTGCCTGAGTGTCCAGTGTCTCCACACTCCTCACAAGTCATGTGAGAGTCGTAGATGTGCATAACTTCTTTCTTGTCTCCAGCTCTATCATCGAGCTTCTTCATGAGCAGGTCTAGCTTTGCAGACAACATGTCTACTGTTGGGTATTCTTAACATCATTACCAAAAGTAGACTAAGTTCTCTAAATCTAGTAACGGTGCCAAAAATGCCAAACCTATCCCTCACACCACTTAAGCCAAGTTGTCATCCCCAGCATGATATGAGAGACGCGGTATTGAAATATGCAATTGCTCTTCTAAATAAATAATGAATGGGATCTGCAAGTGCACAGATTAATACCGATGCAGCATTTTAACCGGGAAGTATTCCAGGTATCGTTATTTATATTTTTACCACTGAGAAGGGATTAGAAATCATCACTAATGATTACAGAATAGAATATGAGATTGAGCATCTATCATTGCATGTATAATTGAGAACATTATATCTAACTCTTCATACAGGGATAAGTGTCACATAAAAGATATATGAAATAATAACAGTGACAAGGATAACTAATCTGATCTAGCCACATAATAAATATGATAAGCACCTCAATTAGATACTCTAGAAAGTCATTAGCATGGTATTAGAACGAACTACAAGAATATTCCCTAAGTTATTCTTAACTATATAGTCTAGCATTATCATAGTTAGTGCAAGCATACTTAGCAATCATTGCGAGACAAGACTACGCCCATGCATAGTGATATTAGCAAGGAATATGAGAAACATAGCAATCACACCCCTGTAATAATGTTGCTCTGCCAGCCCAATACACGAGAGGGGGACTATATAAGAATCAATGAAGCTGTCACTATCACGAACTACCCCACGATCTGGCATATTGGGTACAATCGCAGATAAATACGGTATAAGCACCACGCCTACACAATATCTATCATTTACCCATGGATCCGATGGACAAACGCTATACGATCCTAAGCATGTATATAGATCGTATCTAACTAAGCCAAGTACATAACTATGATAAACTAAGAACAATATAATCTTGAATATAAGCAAGTAGAGCAAAGTCATAAGCAATATATTGAAGTAGAACAAAGTCATATTCATAATATTGAAGAACAAAGATAATTAGAAAGTAATTAGAAGCACAATTAGAGCATTACCAAGAATCCTCTTGACAGATCCGGAAACCAATCGAAGATTGACTCCTTCTAGTTCTAATCCTATGTAGCTATGCTAATCTAGATGTCTAATTGATGTTGTGGCTCTAATCTTGATCAGAGGCTTCTTCTCCCTTGATGAAACAATGAATTAGGGTTGAGAGGCTCTCTCCTCCAGGGGCCAGGGGGTCTGGTTTTATAGTCCCTTCAAGTGAATATGGGCCCTTGGATCAAACCGACATAGATTGTATGGTTTAGATTCATCCTTTAGGTCGGTGGAGATCTCCCGCAAAGCAGAGTCCTGATTGGACACAGGGGGTGGGCGGGCGCCCTGACCAACTGGGCGGCCGCCCAGGGTCTGGCCCCGTTTCGCCTCCGCTTCAGTCTTGTGGCTTCTGGAGTCTTCTAGATGTAAGATAATTGCGCAGCACGTTAATATCTTTACGTAATCCTGACATGTGGGCCTTTCTTCCATATTTCCTGATAACCCCCCGCAGAAATAGACAAACACCAAAACTCATGGAATTCTGTCAGATAAAACCCTAAGTCTAGATCTTGATTTCATTTGGATCCTTTTCTTTATTTATTTGATAATTAAATTTGATACTTAAGGACCGTCAACAAACTCCCCCAAGCTTACCTCTTGCTCGTCCCTGAGCAAGGATAGACTCAGCTATGGACCAGAAGTAGTTGCAATATCTTTTAAAAATTTGACGGTACACATGCTTTTAAATAAGATCTCATCTCTCAGTTAGAGTAAACTGTCAAGACTTAAAACTTACTTACTTTACCTCCACCATGGGACTTGTAACCGTCACTTCTGTCTTGAGTGGTTAAAAGATAGAATAGTCTAGCCAAGTGCCATGTCTCTTATTCTTGATCAGCTATAGCTCTGGGGTTTCTTGCAGATTTTCAAATAAAACTCAGAGATTCCTTGTATGATTCTCTCAGGTCTCTCTTTTGTGGTATTTTTGGATCCTTACCAAGGCAGTGATGGTATATGCCTTCTCTCAATATATGTGGTATTTGTGGTATGAGGCATAGTTACGTTGCCTTTTCTCTCACCCTACTCTAATAAGGCTTTAATATCTGGAGCTCATAGGTGGGAGATAAAGTATACATACTTACAAGACATTTATTGCATAGCCAAACCATGGATCCAAAGTAACAAGTCAATAAGTTTAATCAAGATGTGCATGTGTGGCGAATGAATGGTGTATGGTGATGATGGTGATAACAATGATGAAAACAATGGTGGTGGAAGTCTAATTCTACTTTTGCTCTTTGATGGGATACATACCTTCCTTGCTTTTGAAACTTTATGAGGAGAATGAGATGCTCTTCTTTTTCTTTTCTCTCAGGTGGGTATCTTGCACCCCTAATTCTACTGTCGGACACTTGTCCATTTTTACCTCTCGTCTCACTTTTTCTTTTCTTTCGAGGTTCCGAGCACTTGCTCCTTTTTATTTCCTCGTATTATTCCTTTTTTTAGAGCATTCATCTCTTGAGATAATATAGCAAGTGGTAGTAACAAGATATCTTGAGCATTTATTTTACAAGGGGAAAACAGAAATATTTTTGGTTATTCTCTCCCGGATTAGGAGTAGAATATTTTTAGGTGGTTCTGGAGATGGAATGGGTAGATATATGTGGATGGTACTTCCGGAGTAGAAGTAGCATATATGAGTGAACGTGCAAGTGAAATCTTGATTTAACCACATGACAAGCTCCTAAGGGTCTACACAGCTTGACCACACTCAATGCTCACAAGCAGTAAATAGTAAATATGTGGCTCAAAATCTAGCAAGCATGTATATATGGCTGTGGTAGGAATTTAAGCTCTCATCATACAGGAACTCATCATGCAACATTTTAAAGATTTTCAAAGATAAAATTCTCCAGAATTCTAGCATCTCTAGGAACAGATAAACAGCAGCTCAACCTTCCCATATCGTATCCGTTAACAACTTAGACTTCAGATCAAGTTTTCATCCCACAAGTTTAGGTCTACGGCAAGCTTTAAATTATAACAGTTATATCTAAACTTGAGAGAGAATTTAAAATTCGCAAATTAGGTAGAGCAACTATTTATCATATCCATGCTTGAGTTTTATTTAAATACAGATTAGCATAGCCACTTTAGTTATTTATTAAACACACTAAGCAAAAGATATATATATATATAATCTTTATTTGGTTTTTCATACTTTATGTATTTTAATATTCTAATATAGTATAAGTATAAAGATAGATAGAAATACTTATCGGGATAAATGGGGGTGCTCTCCCCCAAACTGAATTTTGACGTAATTTCTCTTGATGTAGCTAGCAGGTGGCAGAGGTGTAGTTGAAAGTCAGCAGCATTCTGACAGCGATTAGAATGTCCTCCGTCTGCTAGTCTTCTTGATTCTTAAATTCTGTGGAGCTCAAATAGACAACAAGCTTGTGGAACAGATTAAGTGTTAGCATAAATATCTAGCCTTTATTATCTTGAGACTCCTTAATAAATATTACTCCCTGTTTTTATATTTTTATTTTATAAAGCAGAAAAATATTTATTTTTATTTTTATGCCTCCACAGTGAATGTACTTATGGGTTTTATGCCACTCGTATACTCACATGGGGCTTACTGTTTTTCATATTTTTATTTTCTTTTTAAGACAGCATAAGCATGATTAACTAAATAAACTATATGAAATAACTGAAAGGGAAAGGGTAACTACCAAGTTTACCTCTTGGCAAGGCGTTCGGTGTTTTTAAGTCCTCCGAACGGGACTCTCCATTTTCTCAATCGTCCTGAGGTTCGTTGGGTGGCGTAGTCGGTACTTCCGGCAGTGCCTCCTCTTCTTGTATAGTTATCTTCATTTTCCATACCTGACTCGGTGCTTCAATCTCCTCTGGGTAATTCTATTTAAACTCAACGTCTTCTGATCTTACAACTTCTCCTTCATAGTCTGCCCATCCGTCCTTGATGATCTGCCTCCTCTGGTTGCGGTTGCGTCTCTTTCTGACCTGCTTAGATTCTTCAACGATATAGTCAGGGTCAGTAAAATAACGGCGTACCTTCTCTGAGGGGAAGTGCATATGGACTTCTGCGGTTCCAATGTAGATAATCGCTTTAACGGTGCTGAGGAACGGTCTTCCAAGGATGATGGGTGGATCATACTCGTCTTCTCCCATGTCAACAACTTGAAAGTCTGTGTAGACAAAGTGATCGTCTATTTTGACTGGGACATCAGATACTATTCCTTTAACTTCTCGAAATGTCTGATCTGCCATCTGGAGCTGAATGTATGTTGGTCTTAGTGGCATGGTCCCGAACAAGAGCCGATAGGTGACTGCGGCCATTATGTTGACGCCCGATCCGGTGTCGCAAATCGTCTTGTAGAAGTTGTATCCATTTATGGAGCAGTAGATGCTTGGCATTCCTGGGTCGTCCTTCTTGGTCAAAAACGGTGACTTAAGTTGGTGATCTTGACCTCCATGAACTACAGTGACCATCTTAGCTGACTCGGTCCACACTTGCTTGTTCCTGTTCCTGTTGGTCCTCTTCCTTGATTTACGTCTGGATTGATCTTGAATTTGTGTAGTCTTGTTCTTGAAGAAAAACGTCTCCTTCTTCCCTTTGACGTAGAAACTGATCTTGGCAGCACTAGCGTAGATGATAGCTCCCCTGGTGTTCAAAAATGGCCTCCCTAGGATGATAGGTGCTCTCTCATCATTTCTGGTCTCTACCACTACGAAGTCTGCTAGGGCATACAAGGTACCAACTCGGACGCAAAGGTTCCTCACTATTCCTTTTGGAAAAGTTATCGTCTGATCTGCAAACTGCAAACACATGGTTGTCTCTAATAAAGGATATGTAAAGAATTTTTCATAGAGTACCCTGGGTATAATGTTGACACTAGAGCCAAAGTCACAGAGTGCTTCTGGAACGTCCACCATGCCGATGGAGATCGGGATGACGGGGCGTCCTGGATCGCCTCTCTTGACCGGCAGACGGTCAGTAGAAAATTCAGTGACGGGGTTACTCCAATTACCTGCATCAAACACGTCTACAAGATTTGCAGATTCTAATCCTTCCGGTTGTGATGGTATACCAGGGTTAGTAGTAGGAACAGCAGCAGCTATTTAATTTAACTGAGATTCAATCATTTTATTAAAGCTAATTTGATTCTTGATGGCAGTAGAAAAATTATCCATCCTATTATTTATATTTTCTAGCATTTTATCATTCGATGCCAATTTCATAGATAGGTTGTCCATTAGCTTTCCTTGATTAGACACTAACTCTCTCAAAGGTGGAAAATTATTATTATTTTTGTAAGAATTGTTACCTTGATAATTACCTGAGTAGTTAGGCCTCTGTTGATTCCAACCTTGATTTTGTTGAGGACGGTTTGTAACATCCCTGATGTTACGGTTACTAAAAACGGATCATGTCATCATAAGCATTGTAAAGCATAATTGTTAAAGCACATTAGTATGCATCAATTTAAAATAAGTTTACTTTGATTGCTTGAGCTTAGGGAAGTAGAGTGTGCTTTTGTGGTGTGGTGTTGCTTGTGTGGTTGCTAAAACCCTAGGGTGGAAGTTTTCCGTTAAGCTAAAGGGGGAAAAACCCCGATTTCTGGATCCTAGATTTGTCCCCTTTTTCATAATTCAAAAACTAAGCAAAATTAGAGGTTGAGTTCAAAAGCAAAGTTGTAGCTCTTGGCAAGATGTACAACTTTGGTGTTTTGAGTTTTTGAAGTTTCTATGCAAAATTCAAAGTAATTTTGAAAATACAGATTTCCAGAAAATGTCCCCTTTTCCAACTTAAAACCCCAATTCGAAATCCATTTGGAATTTTGAGAAGTGGTCAACATGAAAGTTGTAGAGCACAAAAAGTTGAGCAACTTTCATGTTGGGAGTTTTTCAAGTTGTTATACAAAATCAAAAGTAATTTTGGAAATTCTGTTTTGCCCCAATTCAAAAATTTGGAATTTCTTTGATTTGAGTTTGATTTTCAAACTGTTTGGCCAAATTCACCCTGTTACACTCAAAATCAGTCCTGGACTCTTAAATATGTTTTGTAGCTTATAAAATTTGGCACAATTTTTGTTTTGGTGGAATTTGGACTTTAGTTCAAATTTTGGCTGATTTTCGCAAGGGGACAAAAGAGAGGAGATAAGGGAGAGCTACAGTGATCCAGGGGATCACGAGCTCGTCCACCCCGGTTGCAGGGCGGGCAGGCGCCGCCTCCGCGCGCGACGCCACGCAGCTGGCCACGCAGCTGCTTGCTGCTGTGCTTCGCGCGGACGGCCTCATCCACATCCCCTGTTCCGCCGCTTGGATAAAGCCTCGGACGGCCGGAGTGCTTCTTTTTCTTCCTTTGAACCTCACCGCCGACCACCACCATCCGCCGCCAAAATTCGTCCTCTCCGTTGCCTTTCCACGCGATTTGAGCACCCCAGCGACTCCGCCTTGAGCTCCGCCACCGGTTGCGCCCCCAAGCGCAAGCGCTAACCTACCAGAGCCCTTTCCCGAGCCGCTCTTCTCCAGCTCCGGCCAAAGCGCCGCCGCAAGCATCCCACCGTGGCCAGCATCGCTCAAAGCCTCTCCGCGGCTGTTTGTTGCTCGGTTGAAGTCGTGGTGAGCCTCTGTCGCTTTTGCGCTACTCTCTTCGCGCTCTACTCAAGTGTAGTGGCCGGTGTTTGCCCGGCCGAGGTGGCCGTCCGCCGTGTCCGTGGTCGCGGGGGTTAGGGGAGAAGAAAGGGGGTGAGAAGGGTATCCAGAGGTGCGCCTAGGAATGGAGAACGCAACCAGCAGGTCACGGGAAGCAGAGGAGGCACGGATGGCTCGGTCGCGCCATTGATTCGGCCGGCCGGAGGTGGAAGACGGAGCTGACAGCGAGGGCCCGCTGTCAGCGACGTCCTGAGGGGAGGCGAGGGCGCGAACGCGCACAGCGCGGGTGCGGGCCGAGCGCGTGTGGGCCGGCCTGCGGCCCAGTTTCCAGGCAGCCCGCTGTGCTGTGTTTTCTTTCTTTTTCCTTTTTGATTAAAATTGCTTGATGTTTGAATTTATGTTATAAATTTTGTATTGATCCAAAAATGATGAAACTTTTTGTATAAACTTTTTAAAGTATGTAGGATCCAAGAAAAATACTAGGTTCTGATTTCTAATAGTTTGCAAGGACACAAAAATTAGCCCTTTTAATTAGCAAATAAAACTTGTATGAATTTTAATAATTTATTTGTATGTCCAAAAATCACCAAAAATTGTGGGGAGCCTCTGAATATTATTCCCTGGCTCCACACAAAATTTGGTGGTATTTGGGTATTGTTAGATTAGAATACTAATAAACCCTTATTTAATACTTAAATAATAATTCCAAAACCATTAAACAATAATTAATCAAGTTCTCATGATTAGGGTTGAGTGATTTTGGGATTGTGTGATGACCTGAGGTCATTAACCCTAATGACCTCTGGCAGTTAATTATTGTTTAGCCTTAATGCTTAATTGCTGTCATTAGTAATTAATTAAGAATTAATTAAGGTAAATAGGTTTAATAATTACTTAATTTAAGATAATTATGAATTAAGTAAAGTCTTAGTTTACAGATGCAACCTCTTGGGTAAAAATATTAAGTTATTAAACAACTTTATTTAGTGACAATCCTGTATTGCATTAAAAAGGCAAATCGTACTTAATTCGGTCCATCTTGCATAATTGCCATACGCATATCATAAGCATTCATCATCTTGCGTATAGCGTCCGTGACCGAAGGAGCGCCCGTTGAACCGAACCCCGAGGTCGGTGCTCCGTTCGAGGAAGTCGGATCCGAGACTTGGGAAGTCTCCGAGGGTCCCTCTCTGCCCTGCAACCAAGGCAAGCCCCGGATGCATTAACCCCTCCTTGGATGTTTTAAATCTTTTATCACTTATGAATTGAAAATGCTGCATTAAGTAGATG
Organism: Sorghum bicolor; assembly: GCF_000003195.3. Lineage (NCBI taxonomy): Eukaryota > Viridiplantae > Streptophyta > Magnoliopsida > Poales > Poaceae > Sorghum > Sorghum bicolor. Next base: position 37,765,661 of record NC_012874.2, on the reverse strand, counting down.
AGAATTGGGTTAACCTACTTGCTGCATTTACTACCTTGATATCTGTATCCTGTCCTTGACACCTGTTTTATTTTAAAACTGCGTAGCGATGCTTAGCCCTGCTACTAGATAGGTTTTTAAACAAGAAAGTTTGAAAGGTTGTTGTGGGATACACTTACTATCAATGATGTTTCAATTTGGGACCAGTCGGTGGACTTGCTCTAAGAATGGAGTCTTAAAGTAGTGTCTCCGACTGTGTTGATTAAGGACCGTTCCGTTGATGGCCTGCTGGGTTGAGAATTTATAGTACTAGCCACTTGCCTTCGGTAAGCCCAGTCTTGTGATCCCTCGACGCGAACAGCTACTCGCGCACTGGGAGTGGAAAGATGGCGAGAGTAGTGTGTACCCACCTTACGGATCTGAGATGACCGGAAAACATCTAGATTGGCTGTAGGATGGTGGAGTACTGTGCTCTCGGGTGCCGCGAACCTGGTCAAATTTGGGGAGAGCTTGATTTGGGTTGATATATGCAAGATTTGGTTCTACATATGTCGGGTGGTTAGGAACTCCAGCTGGATTGCTAAGCGATTCGAATCGTCGTTGCTCCCCGATTGGGAGACTCAATTCCTTCGACCCTCATCGTAGTTAAATATGCAACTAAGTGATAAAATGAGAAAAGGGAAAGTGTCTCATGAGGTTCGGATCCCAATTCCCGGACTCATAGCGACATGAAGCTATGACCATCAATAAATAATACTTAATGATAGGACTAGGAACTCACGGATTCGTCTGTGGGGAACAACCAGTTAGACTATCCTCGAATTCCTCTGCCTCTGCGAGGGAGGAATTCGGGGTAAAACTTGAAAATAAGGATGCACTACTAGTAAGCTTTTACGCAAAAATACTTTGGCTCCTTGCTCAGCCACCCCTTGTCTACCCTAAGCCTGCATCCCTAAATTCTCCTCTTTTCCCGTCGGATAAGTCTTGTTGAGTACTTCCGTACTCAGGGTTTCAATACCCCTGTTGCAGGTGAAGCTCAGGAGCCGACTTGTTTCGGACCCTGTTGTGTGACCGTCGTTGAGGTTGACGACGAAGAAGAGTGAGCGTGACCCATGGGCAGGGTCTGTAATTTTGTTCTGTCTATACTAAAGTTTCAGTTGCTCCGCTGGACTAGGCTTGTAATAACACTCTACTACGTGGAAGAACTCCTTTTGTAAATTAAGTTATGTAATACTTCCGCTGTTTCACTCTGAAATATTATTTTGGTCTTGTGTTGTTGAGTTACTGCTTTATCTTCGCAACGAATGATCCTGGTGTTAAGGTGGCCACTTGCTATCCTGTAAGGGCGAGAAGAAACAGTTCTCGTTGTTTGACCATTACCAGTGGTCAGGACGAGCCAGCTTGGTACGCCACAGGTAGCAGTGGAATGAGCGCCCAGCAATGCTCATCGGACTTCTAAAGTGGGAGGACTCCCGGCATCACCGTCAGAGGTCCTTAGGACAATGGCAGGTGTCGGTGGGCCCAAACACTTAGGAGGTTCTGCCACAGCTGGTATCAGAGCATTCGTTGCTAAGATGACTGCGGAACCTTTTGAAAAACTTCAAAAATTCGTTCGGGACTAATACTATGAACCTGCCTATTTTGAGTCCAAGTGCTTAATCCTAACCTACCCCTGTCTATAGGCTTTCTTAGAATTTTTGAAGTGGTATGGTGGAGCAACATAAAGTATTGCCCTATGTTGTAAAAGTTTAAAGTAATAACGTTACGAATTGTTAGCAGGAATCGTAAGTTCGTGCATACATCATGATGTATTAACTGGTTAAGTTCCTTCCTCCTTGTTGGGTTGGGTGAATAGAATCAATCCTATTCTTGCTAACCTTTAAGGTCTCTCTTACTAATCTAAACTTACCCTCCACAGGATGGCTCGTCAGAAGCAGACCCCGCGTAAGCGGACTGGTCCAAAAGGAGTTCCCCGACATCAGCTAGCTCCACGCAGTGATCAAGCCAGTAGTAGCCGTTCACCGCCTCAGCAGGAGGTGGACAGGTTGTCCGCCGAGTTGACTGAGGTGATGAGAGAGAGAATGTACAATGTTATGGAGATTGGCAAACTTAAAGCTCAACTGGCCAAAGAAAAACAAGCTACAGAAAATTGTGAAGCTATGTTGTCCCGGATGGTGGAGGAGCGGAATGCAGCCATTGCCCGAGAGGAAGAAGCTAGGAGCACCCATAGGCATGAGCTAACTAGGATGAACGCAAAGTTGGGCAAGGCAAAGTATCTTAAGGATTTGTATGTGAAGATGGCGGCCACGGTCACCGCGCAACGGGATGTCGCGTGGCAACGAGAGGACCAGCTCCAGCTGGAGAAACTGGAGCTGGCACATCACTTGGATACAGTCAATGACTTGGCTATGCAGTATCGTGATATTGCATTTGATCTGTATCATCAACTCCACCCACCTCCCGGCGAAGGAGAAATGGATACAGATGGCGAGTTGGCAGATGATGGAGAACCCGATCCAGGCCTCAGTGGTGAAGAGGAGTCCGACCCCGACGACCACAACCCAGGGGGTAATCAAGATGATGGCAACGACGACCCGGGCTACAGCTCTGGCCACACCGATTAGTTCGGTGAAACCGAGGGCAACGTCGTTGTAGGGGTCTTAGCTTGCCGTAGTGGGGTTCGGGTTTGTAATATAAGTTTTCTTTCGGTTTGAGAAGTTGAACCTGTTTACTCTTGGTGTGTTGAACTAATGTTTAATAAGTGAATGAAAGAATGTAAGATATGTTCTGTGTTATGAATTTTACGTGGTAACAGGTATCTACGATTCTTGTAACAGATGCCGATGCGTACTCGCGGATCCGATGGAGCTGGGACATCCCAGGGAGGGGATGATATCCCCAACCCTCCACCTGCTCCACCTTCTTTGGCTGACGCCATTGCTGTCTTGCTAAGTGCCACAACGGACAATGCTCGCTTGCTGCGTGAGCTAGCACAGCGTCAAACACACTCCGCTCCAAACATCAGAGCACCGCGCAACGGGGATGGAGAGGCTCGGTATGTGGATTTTACCGAGACCAGACCCCCGGTGTTCACTAAGGCCGATGAGCCTTTAGAAGCGGATGACTGGCTCCGAACTATGGAGCATAAGTTCAGTTTAATCCAGTGTTCAGAAACTCAGAAACCCTTATTTGCAGCTCAGCAGCTTCGGGGAGCTGCAGGTGCCTGGTGGGAGAACTTCTTAGCTATTCAAGCTCCCGGACACCAAGTTACCTGGACCGAGTTTAGGGACGCGTTTCGCGCCCACTACATCCCCGAAGGGCTCATGGCCATGAAGGCCGAAGAGTTTCTCGCCTTGCAGCAAGGCGATAAAAGTGTTATGGAATACGTGGCAAGGTTTAATCATCTCTCTCAATATGCCACGGATCATGTGAACACTGACAGAAAGAGGAAAGCCTGTTTCATGCGTGGTCTAAATACTAAACTTCAGACCATGATGACCACTTGCCAAAATGCTACTTTCTATGAGGCGGTAAATATTGCTATCGCCTCAGAGGAAAAGAATAGGAAACATAAGGAAGCCAAGAAGAAGGCTGCTTCCTCTTCTTTCTCTGGTCGCGGTCAAAAGCGCCAGAGGATCATTTATCATCCACAGGGCCACGGACGTTTCCAAGCGCCGTCATATTATCGTGGTCCTTTCTCCCCTCCACAGTATAGACCCGGGCAGCAGGTATATTCTCGACCTACTGCCCTCGCTTTTGCACCACGCCAGCCGAACGCCCCGGGTGTTCGCCCTACTGCTCCGCCCAGCCACAATTACCCTTGTTTCAATTGTGGTAAACCTGGGCATTTCTCTAAAGAGTGCCCTTTTCCCCGTCAAACCAACCCTACCTTTCCAAGGCCACCTATGGGCCAACCCCAGCCGGGTCAGTTCAGAACTGGGGTTCAAAAAGGGCAACAGGTACAGAAGGGTAGACCGGTAAAGAAGACAGGGCAAGTCTTCCATACTGAAGTGGAGACAATTCCAGAGGGTGAACCAGTGATGATGGGTACGTTTCCTGTTGCGAAGCATCCTGCTTTAATGCTCTTTGATTCTGGTGCATCCCATACATTTATCAATCGCACCTTTGTGTTAAAGCATGGCATACCCATTGGGGAAACACAAGATCATTTTTATATACAGTCGCCAGGAGGACGGCTGATGTCTAAAGAAATGGTTCACCAAGTACCCATCGAATTTGGTGGGCACAATTTTCCTACTAGTATGATTGTTCTTAAGGATCAAGAAATTGATGTCATCTTAGGCATGAACTGGATGGCGCAACGAGGGGTTGTGCTAGACACTTTGCACCGAACCATTAAAATCCCATTGCCCAATGAGAGTTCTTATTTGCTAATCCAATTAGTTACTCCCAAACGGACAATTGGGCAAGTTCATGCCGCTAATGTGTCTGAAGTTAAAGATATCCCGGTAGTTCGAGATTTCCCGGATGTATTTCCTAAAGACTTACCAGGTCTGCCTCCGGACCGGGATGTACAATTCAGTATAGAATTGAAACCAGGAAC